>NC_053440.1:33029746-33329746 GCF_007990345.1 Gossypium hirsutum
ACATTAATATGTATGTTGTATATATATGTTAACTCAATACATATATATGTGTGTTATAATAAATAAATAATATGAAATGTGTATATATAGTATATAATAATGAATAAAATAAAAACAAATTAAAAGAAAGAAAGTGGGAATTGATGAAACAAATGCATGCAAATTAAAAAGAAAGAAAGAATAGAAGAGAGGCCAAGACACCAAGGGTTTCAAACTTTCAATTTTTAATTGGTTAGTTAATTTAGTCCTCTTTTCTTGTAAATTTTATGTTTTTGAAATTCCGGTAATTAGAACTACACGACCCATGTTGATATTTTTAGTATTGTTCAGGATTTTAGAAGTTGCCATTATTGAATAGTTTAAATATTAGGAATTAAATAGATATATTTTTAAGTTAGAAGTGAAAAATGACAAAATTATAGAATAAATTGTTAATTTTGAGCAATAGGGACTAAATTGTAAAAAATTTGAAACTAAGGGGTAGAATTGAAAATAGGGGGCTAAAATTTAGCTTAGAGTGAAATTAGTATAAAATTTAAGGTAAAATATGAATATTAATATTTGTCTCAGTTTAGGGACTAAATTGAGGATTAAGCAAGATATAGTAGAAAAAAAATGAAATTCTTGTGATTTGAGTAGTATGTTATTAATTAATTGTAATTATTTTATTCCATAGCAAATGTCGTTCCAGAATCCTCGAGTAAGAAGGGGAAAGGCAAGGTCAACATTGAATAGCTCGAAATTCATGGTTTGTACTCTATAATCCGAATTAAATAGTAGATTGTTTCATATTTAATTGTTTGCATATGGTAAGCATTTGAGGTGAGTACTTTGGTACTTTGGGATTGAATTGAATTCATAGTTTATTTGAAATGGATCGATTTTGTATATTATGAAATATGTTGATTATACGAATATTGAATTGAATATATGTTTTGAGAATTGTGATTGTTAATGAATTGAATCAAATGCATATATGCTATATGTATATGGAAATGTGACATTTGTTATTTTGAAATGTGAAATGAAACCCTATTAACTATTTGGGCTAAGTCGGATATAGATGACATGACATAGGATAGGAAGAGTTTAGGGATTACTTCGACCTCGATTCGATGAGGCACTGGGTGCCAAATTTTCTTCGGTTTATCCGATAAGGCACTGGGTACGAAATTGGTGTGTTGGTTGGATCCGTGTATTCGTTCGAGTCCGAGTTGTGTTAATAGGGAAGATTAAATGAGAAAAATAAATTTCATTGATTTTAAATGGCAAACGATGAAATATGGAATATGAAATGTGAATTATATTGTGAACATAAATGAAATATATGAATAATGTACTCATGGATTGAAAATGGGGTTGAATTGTGTCATTATATAAGTGAATTGTTAAATGATATATGAAAAGCTATTTATATAGTAAGTGATGTGAATTGAAATATATGTTAAAAACCAAGTATGAATACTTGTAAAAATTGAGCAGAACATGAAATAATGTGGTAATATGTATGAAATAGAAATGATGATATCATGTAATTGCATAATTAGATTGTAGTATGATTGTATAATTTAATTTAAGCATTTCATGTACTATATTCTGTCTTTAAATGTTCGGATTATAGAAATATCATTGAGTTATACTCAGCATACGATTTCATTTTTCGTACGCAGGTTAGGTACTTTTCAACTTACCATCGACACAACATCCAACAACGATCCCGAGCTCAAGTGTAGTGATGTTTATTTTTGTAATGGCATGTACCTAAGAAGTCTTTGGATGATAGTTGGTTTGTTAATGTGATGTTATTTTGGGTTTCAAGTATAATGATGGTCATTTGTATATATATGTTTGTGGTTGAAGCTATATATTTGATATGTTAATTTGACATAAGGTTTTGGTATGTGTTTATAGCTTAAAACTTGATATCTTAAGTAGCTATATGTTAGTTTAATAATAGCAAATTTGGGTATGAATGAAGTCTTGAATGATTGATGTATTGTTGATATGTTTGAAGATAGAAATTGTGGTACCAATAAGGGTACATTGGTTAGGCACTTAAGTTGGTTGTTTTGCTATGAATTGAGCATATTTAATTGTGTTTTGAATAATTTAAATGACTGGTGAAATGGTTACTCAGTGCCCAAGTAATCAAAATTTGGTAAACTTGAGTTTTCAGGTACATTTAGGTACACATAGCCTGAGACACGATTTGTCACACGGCCGTGTGATACATACGAGCAACCACACAGGTGTGTGCCCTGAGCATGATGAAAACTAGTATAGGTGTAATTTTCAAATAGGCTGACATACGGCCTGCGACGCACCCGTGTGACCCAAGTTAGTGAGTTACATGGGCAGAGACACGGCCGTGTGTCTCAAGTCAATAAGTTACATGGGAAAAGACACGGGTTGGGACACGGTTGTGTATCAACTTTGAAAGTCACACGGTCTGGGGCATTCCATACGACCTGGCCACACGGCCGTGTGTCCTCTGTTTTTAGGCATTTTGAGATTTCACCTTAAACTTTTAGAATTGTTTGAAATTAGCCCTTGTAAGTTCTTAAATCATTTTGAGGGACTTGTAAACTTGTATTTAAGACTATATGGGTAATTTTTACTATGATTTGAATGAAATAACCTACATTTTAATTATGATTGATTAATGGATTGATTTGTTAGTAATGCCTGTGACCCTTATCCATTGACGGAGAAGGGTTAGGGGTGTTACAGTATAGCTTGGTCTCTCCCAAATTTTTGAATCTTTGACTAACTTGCATTTGAGCACAAAACTTATAAGTTTGGGCAAATTCAGTAAGACCCGCATATAGAATTTAAGGAAAATTGTGATGCGTTTAGCTCAAATTTTAACTCCTTGATAACTGTATTCATTATTTTTTGCAGTCGACACTTGATGATTGCCCAAGTGATTTCTACATCTGTGGTCTCTCTTAGAAATTCAATGTCTTCACTACCTCGAAGTACTAGAGCTCACTAGTAATTTCAAAATATCCCTAAAGAGGGCTTCTTAACAATTACAGTTACTGCCTTGGGAGCTCAACATAATCTTTGCCCTTCCATTGGCTAGTTCTGACCTTTGCTTTCCCCTATCTTTAGGTAGACTTTGCTGGCCATCCGACCTTGGCATTCATTTATTAAACCCTTTAACTGACCTTTTCTTATAATATGTACACGACTGCGTACTAGTACGTACTTATCCATGCCTGTTTACTTTAAATGGGATATGCAGCATCTCTAGCGGACGAGTATATGCGTATACTATGGATACCCCTTTATCTAGGGAGCCTCTTTTCTTCCCACCCTATCTGAGTTGAGACATAACCTTGACGTCACTCCTTATTCTAATAGTCTATATTCCTTGGTCACACCAACTCATTTCTTTATATGACTAATCACTCCAGTCACTCATTATTCTAATAGTCTATATTCCTTGGTCACACCAACTCATTTCTTTATATGACTAATCACTCCAGTCACTCGTGAACTCCACTTTCACCCTTGACATTCTTCATGAACCGTGGGCTTTCCAATTATAATTCTCGTGCTTTTAAACCTTGGCAGACTCCTTATGTTGCAGTCCCAACCATTACCCCGTGTTTAGCCTCTCGGTGGACTACTTGTTTTTAGTGTCCCGACAGACTATCCCGTGTTTACTACCCCGACGAGCTTCCAAAGGATGTCATAGTGCCTTTCAGCCATAGCCTTAATCCCATTTAGTCATTTGGTGTGCTTTCGCATGATTCCATATCGTCTTTTAGCTATGGTCTTATTCATTTCTATCATGATGCTATAACATCTTTCAGCTATGGTCTTACTTATCTTTACCATGATGCCATAGCATCTTTCAACTACGGTCTTACTCATCTTTGATGTATAGCCTCGGATCGGATCTATGGCCTAGCCATGATCTTTCTTATTTACTCTCCCCATTTGTGTTCCATCAATTCCTCCACTTCACTATTCCTAACATTTGATGCTTGAACATTGCAGTGTCCCCTCCACAAGGCTTGGAGCTTCTCACATCACAGGTGTATTCATCAACATCGTATGATGGTATATAACAAAATCAACCTATTTTTCCCATTCCTAACTTCGTCTAACCCATGGGTAATTTCTCTTCTAAATTATGCACACAATAATCATGCATACCACATAGAACATCTTTATGTAATTTATTGCGCCAGATAACCATTCAACAATCATAAACTATTACAATCAGTAGTTAGCATGGCAATTTCACTCAACAACATTTAGCATCTAGAAAACATGGTGCAGATACTCAACTTGTTTTCTTGTCGCCTAGCTTCTCCGAATGCTAGAGCCTCCTTCATTCTGATAGCTAATCGTGACAACCATGTATCGGTTAAACTAAAGGTGTTCGACCCTTAAGGCCCAATTCCCACAACTATCCAGAAACTTTGAGTTTTCTTATTTTATTTCTTTTCATTAATCCACAAGTTTAGAGAGATAAGGAAACTTCCCAGTTCCCAATCTTTCTACTTCTAGACTCAAATTCACACAATGACTGCCACATATAGAACTTTGTTCAACTACATTCTCTTCTTTCTCAAGGCGATTGAAGAAGATGATGCTTAGAGAAAAAGGTATAGGAAGCAGAATTGAAAGAAATTTCGTTCCTACACACACCTATATATACTCTCTCGGCACAGTCTACACAGATTTTTTGCCACCACCTAATCCTAATTATTATGTCTCTCGCTTTAGAACCAGTCGTTTATATCTTAACCGAACCATGGTTGAAATACAACTATTCGAATGTCGGCCACTAAAATTTTTGATTTACTTGATGAAGCTCAACAGTTTTCTGAACCTCTCAATTTAGTCCTACTTCCCTTAGTTTTGGTTTAAATATCGATGTCAGGGTGTTACAACTCTCTTACCCTTAAAGAAAATTTCGTCCTCAAAATTTCCTTTTGTGCCTAACTTTAGAAGAGGACTCCGGTTGCACTTATTTCATACCATCAAGATGTTCATTATTACATATTCATGTTACCTTGGTGCTAACTATTATCCCAGCATGGTTCTTTGAATCAGTTCCATCGGAGTAGTGGGTCTGCTCATCCACCATTCATAGAGGGTAATAAGTCCAGAGATGACTCTAATGTTTTTCTGACGGGCTTTTAGCTTATTCCTGGTACCAGACATTTCCCATACGAACACACTCTAATTGGCGGACACGTGATGGTCCTCTTTCTCTGGCGGACTTTCCCATTATTTGATCTATGAGGGGTTTATGAAAAACTCTTCTCCTAGTCGACAGTTGTCAAGATCGCGTTTGGGGACCTGAACGGTTGGTTACCCTTAGAATTCAAACTTCCTTAGGACACTCGGTTACTTAGCCCAAGGCATTAGGATAAGGGATTACATTTTTCCTTCAACCCTTCTATTATATGAGTTCTTTTTTGGGCCTTAAGTTTCCTTTCTTCATTTTTCTTGTTTTGTTCTTTTCTCCCTTCATAATGGTTACCCACTTATTGTAGTGATAAAGAATGAACGTGGATGAATGCAGAAGTGGATCGTAAAGTTTGTCAAAGTCAGGATTTGACTTAGAGATCTAGACGTTCGGAAAGAAACTTGGATTTTTGACACAACCTGAAATCCAATCAAATTCAAGTTAAATAAAAAAATTAAAATAAATAACTAAGATAATTAAAATAGAATAATAAATCTATGATTAGAACAATAAAGAAGAAAATAAAGAAGATAGATGGAAGGATAGAACGTGGTATGTAGAAGTCCTAAGAAGCGTTGGAAACACAAAGAATCCACAAACCCCTTCAAGCGACTCTAATTTCCCCTCCAAGAAAGAAAACTTGGAAAGAAAAAGTTTAAAGATGACCCCCACAATCTAAAAAGATTGTTAAAGTTCCACTAAAAGAAACTCAAGAGAAATTCTTAAAAGAAAAAGAAAACTCAAGGAGAATTTATGAACTCAAAAGAGAAGTTGAATAATAATGATTTGAATGATTTATGTACAATGCAAAGGCCTATATATAAGCTAGCTAGATAAATATAAATAAAACTCTTAAGTATACTAGAATTCTAATTAATCTAAACAAGAATTAGTTTTAAACTAAACTTTCTTGTTGACATAAAACTCCTAAATAACTTAAACTACTTAATAATTATTAAAATTTTGGAATAATAAAATAATTAAAGCTGATTAATACAATATTGGACTCATACATAATAAAAATTAAGCCCAAAACCCGAATCCAATATGATTTAAACTCGAATTAAAAGCACAAAATTCGTAATTCCCGTCACAATCCCGTTTAGAAATTCTACTCACATAGTATTCACTAAAACGGTCATAACTTGAGCTCCCGAACTCAAAATCGAGTAATTCAAAATATGTTTCGAAGATACGAGATAGACATTCAAATTCCGTGAAGACAACTCAACCCAAAAATGGCAGATCCTATCCAAAAAGTCATCACAAGTCTACTAATTTCGTAAACTTGAAAATTGGCAGCTTTGGTGATTGGAATTTAATAAATTTCACCCCATCCATGCATGTTGATTTGATTTGCTTAGCCTTTAACATTGTTTTTGGGCCTTGAGGTAGTGTGAGTCCATCACATTCATAGGTCTAAAATTGTGCCTTGAGATTTGCATCATGTAGTCTGTTCTCAAATTTCGAGCAATCCATCACTTTTGCTTCTTTTGTCTTTTTTATACTATTATGGCTGTGATTGCTCTCATATTGGGAGGAAGGGTCAGAGGCATCGATTCCCAAAATCAAAGTGGTTGCCAAAGGAACATTATCGTTGAGAAGAAGAATGCTTATTTGTCCCAAAAGACAGTAACTTTAGAGAAAACACTTGTATACAGTTGCCTAACCACCACAAAGGAGATGGTACATCACTTGGCAGCCTGGGGTATCTGATTGCCTAAATTTGCCTATCACTTCAAAATTATTACGAGTGGGAGACATTTGAATGGTTCTGACGAGGGCTTCATTCTACCTCTCTACTTGTTGGAAGTTGGCTTCCATCTCCCTTTACATCCTTTTTTCGACATTGTACTCAAAAGGTATGGAATTGCACTAGGGCAACTGACTGGTTTATCCCAATGGACTTTAATGACATACTTCTTGCACTACAGTAGCCATAACGAGCCATCCGGTCTTGGCGTCTTCTAACATTTTTACCAATTAAAGGTCCTAAAGGATGGTCCTTCAATTGGGATGCTCCACTTCAACATCCGCCCAGGTTGTAAACCTATCCTCAAAGACTGGTCTCCGAACTTGTTTTTGAACAATCTGAAATTCATTTTGGTTAAAGACAAGCTTTCTTGCGGTTTTGATTTTCCCACAAGGTGGTCGCTTCCTACTGATTCCACTTGCCACCAATCCCAGCTCTTGGACACAAAGATCATCGTGGCGCAAGTGAAAAGATTGAATCTGGGATGGATTCTAGAGCTAAATAAGCTTTTTACAGTTAGAAACATTTTTTGCTATTGTTTAGAGGAAATGAGCCCAAATGGTTAGTGAGCCTCAGATCGCCATCTAGGCATTAACCCCAAAATGGTTCTGTGTGCCGAGGAGGCATCGCTGTTATGGTTTTTTGTATTTCTATTTTTATATTTTGCATGCATAGCTAAATTGTGACAAGCAAATATTAGCTCATTGATTTCCTAAGTTCAAACAGAAGATAAGTGGCATTGTAAAATGTTTACATTGCGAGAAAGATAACTTACTTTAGTAGATAATCTAAATAAGTACGTAATCCCGTAAAAGAATCGAAGTGAGTATTTGATTTAAATATTGAGAATGATTATTATGTCGTCTACAATTCCAATTCGGCAGATGACTAATCTTGGCTATCGGAGTAGTTGACTCCAATGGTAGAGACATAGATGTATTCATTAGTAGAATAATACATTGGATTGGACCCAAGATGAATTAATTTTGAATCATTTGTGAATTAATTCACTTGTGACGTTCATGGTGTGATTTACCTAAATCCTGAGTTAGCCACTGACCATACGTATGTAACTCATATGCTTTGATATAATTGGAGGCTTATGTTCTAAAGATGATTAAGCCCATAGCCAGTATGTTGGGTACATGACTTGTGTATGACATGGCTTTACTAGCAACAGTGGATTTCATAGCTCAATTAAAGAGTTAATGATATCATCTTATTGGTATTGTGTAGATTGATAAATATGGAATGTGGCCACGGGTTGCTTGTTCTCGAATGAGAAATTTATCACAATCATTTGTTGACAGTGATCATATTACTCATTAAGAAGACACAATGGTGAGAATGAGATAAAATAGGATTGTATTGAGTGAACAAATTTAACTCAAAGGAATTAAGGATATTATTTGAGGGTAACACACATGACGAGGTCATTGGACAAAGAAGTTAGATGAATTGCTTTTGGAAAGAAACGATACTTCTTGTGGACTGACTTTATGATTAAGTAATTGCGATTTATCTGAACGATACTTCTAGACAGAATTGCAATTACTAGAGCATAATTGTATATGTCCGATTGGTCCATTTGCTAGCCTAATTGCAATTACTAGAGCCTAACCGAACTGGCTCGGGGTGTCGTAAATGTGTCGCACCTACATCACCGGATACGGTGGTGCTAGCGACTGCGACGGTGGCACTTTGATGGCCGATGGTGTAACAGCCCAATTTTAGGCCTAGTCGGAATAGTGGTTTCGGGACCACAAATTCAATGAGGAAAAATTTATTTCTTATTATATTTTTATGGTATAAAATTTCACGAAATGAGTTTTTGAAAACTTCGTTCAAAAATTTCGACGTTTGGACACTCAATTTAGCCAAAAAGGACTAAATTGTAAAAAGTGAAAAAGTTGAGTTCTAGAAGCTAGAGGTGTCAAATTGCTATGAAATTTTAAATTGGAGGTCCTTAAATGGTAATTAGACTATTGATTATGTTATGGAAAAAAATGGACATGAAATAAGTGGAATAGGATATTTTTAAGTTAAGGGCATTTTGGTAATTAAAACAAATTAAAAAGACAAAATAAGGCCAAAATCATCATCTTCTCCATGGGGGGCTGGCCGAATGTGATATGTACTCATGGCTAGGGTTTGCTCATCTTCCAAGCTTCATGGTAAGTCTGTTCTAGCCCTGTTTTTCTTGTTCTTTATATTTTTAGAATCCCGGTAACTTGCTTAAGCTAATTCTACTATTAATTCGAGCTAGAATTTATGTTTGAAAAATTACCCATAGATGAAAAGTATAAATTTTGATGTTTCATGATAGAATACGAAGCTTAGAATTATGTTAAAAAATTTTGGCTAAGCGATTTTCAGTAAAAAAAAACGAGTGAAAGGCATAATTGGTAAAAATTATTATTGTTCATAAGTGCACTTTAGAGCAAGAATTTGATGTTGCTATAGAAAAGGAAAAATATCCAGAATGTCATAAAACATAAGAAAAAGGAATAAAATTTAATTTTCGAGCCTAGGGGTAAAGTTATAATTTTGTGAAACTTTAGAGGCAAAAATGTAATTTTGCCAAAATGTGATTTTTGGACTGGATTGAATAATGTGAGTGTTAAATAGGTTAAATGTGTTATTATAAGTCAAGAAAGACAAGGAATTGACTTTGATTACTGAAAAAGAAAAAAATGAGAAATAGTGAGAAATTTCTCAATTGAACATTCGAAATAAAAAGGGATACGAATGAAGTGACAGAAATGATCACATGTGTGGCATGGACTGTGTGTAGGCCACTATGTGAAAGTGAAAGTGATGGTCACGTGTGTAGTACTATGTGCAGGCTACTACGTGTACCAGAATGATAGGTCTCATGTCTAGTACTATGTGCAGGCTACTATGCGTACCGGATAGCTTCGATCACGTGTGTAGTACTATGTGCAGGCTACTATGTGAACCAGTATTATTAATTATAAGGTGGTTGCTACGTGCTGATCCCACCGGATATCATTGATTACAAAGGGTGGTTGTTGTGTGCTGAATCCACCGTGTATCTGTTATTATTCCGAAGTGTTCATTGAAAAAATTGACTATGTGAAATTATATGAGATCATGTAACGATTAAGTGTGATTGAATGATGAATATATGTGCGGAACTGAATTGAATAATGATTGAAAGTGAAAAAGTGAAATTATGAAAAAGTATAATTTGAAACAGAATAGATTTGGACAGTGACAGTGATGTTAGTTTGAAAAATCACCAAAAATGGTGGAAATTGAATTTGAATGTGAATGAGATATTAAATGAAAGCTTAATGACTCTATTTTTACATAAAAGAAACAGAGCAAGCAAAAGAGTTATATATTTTGAGATATTTGCATTTTAATGAGGCAGGGTCAGATTAATTTTAGAATCCCCTGTTCTTACTTTGGAAAATCACTAAAAATTGTACAAAAATAAGTATGAGTTATAATTTATATTATTAGAATTCTTAATGAGTCTATTTTCAAAGGAAACAAACAAAAATATCATCCGAATTCTGTACAATAAGATAATTCATTAGTGAAGAGAGGTCAGAGATGTTGAGCAGTGAAACAAGGGTGACTGTAGTGAATGAACTGTACTAACTGACCAAGCTAAAAATTCTAAAAATTTTATGGTAAGAAGATATGTGAGTCTAGTTCCGGAGAAAATTAAGGGAACTTAATTTGGAGCTCTGTACCTCCAGATAAAAATAATTTAGTGACTATAACTCGACTAGACATCTTTGAATTTAAATATAAGTGAATAGTGAAATTATGTATAATGCCATTTAAGCATGTTATATACATAAAATATGTGGGGTGGAGAGGAGGAGGAGGAAAATAAAAATATGAATGAATTGTGTATAAATGGTCATATGCCCGATTATATTCGGTAAATGTTAAATTGAATGGTAAATCCGTATTGATACTGAAGGAACTATTGCGGTATTGAAAAGCAATTGATCAAATGTTTAAGAAATTTAGTCATGATATATATATGTGTGATAATTTTGATATATGGATGATTATATCATTGAGGTTGCATTAATTAATTCGGTTTATGTGATGGAAATGTCAGGAACATTTGTCTTTGATATGTGATGATTATGTAATGCCATGAGAATTTGTTTATTTGTGTGGTCTAAAATGTATCTATATTTTGTTATATAAATTATTTTATAATCTATTTGAAAAATGATAAAAATTAATTCGGTTACTATGTGAGGTGAATTATGATTTGTGAAGCATGTTTATATTCGGCAATAATAGATAAAATATATTTATGTCATGGGTGAATGGTTAAACACTTGGGTTAGTATAAAGTGTATATTTAGTAAGTTTTGTTGGAAAAGAAATAACAGATTTTGGTTTATATCGAATAGAGAAAATTTATACTACCTTTGTGGCTAATTTTGATAGTTGTATGGGAGATGAATGGATGATGTATATATGTGACAATTAGCTTACGAGATAGTGAGCAATTGATATATTACAATAGTTAAAAAGAAAAATTTGACGATATGAGAATATGTAATGATACAGATCAATTCAGGTACTCAGGATGAATTCAACAAGTAAGTGAAAATTTATAAATTCATACGACGAGGAAGTGAAAGATTGTGAGTATATTTAGCCACGTACACTCTAATTAACAACTCAAGAATAACAATTTGAAAGTTTTAATTTAGATGAAATTTTACATCTTGGTTTACTACGGTTAAAAGTGTATATGTTCTGGAAATACCTCGTACCCTATTCCGGCATTGAATAAGGGTAAGGGGTGTTACAGACGGTGGTTATTCTTCGGTGGTTGAGCAATGGAAGAGTTACATTCCTACTGGGGCTCTACTGAAGAATTTGATTTCAGATTAACTATTTTAAAAATAATATTATTTTAATAGTTTAATATTAAATTTAATTTAATGCTTATCTGAATAGTATTTTAGTAATTTAATATTAAAGTGATTATCTTAATATTAAATTTAATTATATGTTTATCTTGTAGAAAAATATTCTATTATTTTAATAATATTAAATATTAAATTTAATCTAATATTTATCTTGATAAATATTATATTAATTCAATATTAAAACAATTAAGTTTAATTATAGTTAAACTCTCTAAACTCTCCCCATATAAAGAGAGCATTGAGTCATTATTTTACACACACTTGGATTCAAGAGAATGTTGCAGAGAGAAAATTCTCTGAAGAGATTATTTGAGAAAATTTCTAGAGATATTTTTCTGATTTACAACTTGACCCAAAAGCTTAAAGAAATTGCGAAGTTACCCCACTGGTAATTTTGTGAATTTTTTTTGATTCGAAACGATCCCACACTAGGCAGACGTGAGCTTGAGGATAATGGAGAAGACTACTCGATTGAAGCGCTCATCCTAGACGAATAAAAAATATACAATTTTGATTAAGTGTTTATTATTTTAGATATCACAACCAAGATCTTGTTTTGGAAAAAAAATTAAAACTCTGTTTTCCCTAAATTTATTTTTCGCTAAATTTTTCAAACCCATTTTTTCTAACACTCTACTTCTACCTCAGCTCCTCTTATTTCACCTCTCAGTGCCTTCATTCACGCTCCCCTTTCAGGTGTAGTCCAAGCCTTATTATCTTGGCCGCGTTACATCCGTGTAGGCCAATATTCATTCTCTCACTTTACCGTCCAACGTCATCAGGACAAGGTACTACCCCCAGAACTGAAGGAGATCGTTTATCCTTCCTCCCATTCTTTTGGTACACACAAGCCCACTCTATTTAAGCTGGCGGTCTCCCTTGCCATGCTATCCGCAGAAAGTAGCCTTAGACATTGGGCCCTGTAGAAGGCTATTACTAAAGCTGAGACCAAACATGCTAACTCTGAAAGGGCCCTTCTTTTGTAGTGAGCAATCTCTTACTCAACTCCTGCAGTCATATTTTAACACCCCTTAGCCCGTCAGAAAGGCATGGCGTATACCAATCAGCCAAACAAACCGCCCAACGGTTTGAGACATTACTAATAGACTCAAATCCTTTGGCTTAATTTAAATATTTGAGAGTCTCATCCTTCTTTTTCACGAACAAGATTGGCGCTCCCTAAGGTGAGACACTTGGTTGAATAAATCCTTTATCCAAAAGATCTTGTAGCTACTTCTTCAGTTCCTTTAACTTCAATGGCGCCATCCGATACGGGGCACAAGATATGGGCGTAGCACTAGATGCTACTTCAATCGAAAACTCTATCTCTCAGTTTGGTGGTATGCCGGAGAGTTTTGTCTGAAAATACATCAGGAATCTCTTTCACAATCGAAACTTGACTGATGTCCTTCTTCGCCTTAGTTGAATCCATAATATATGTCAAGTAGGCATTTGTGCCCTTTACTATAAGCTTCTTGGTGAATCCTGTCGAATTATGCTACCCACCAGACTATTCTACACGCTAGGTAGTAACACTTCTTTACCTTCTACAGTTAATAATTGTACACCTCTAGCTCAACAGTCTACCACTGCATTATGTTTGGTCAACCAGTCTAGCTTGAGGATAGCATATAACTCATGAAAACTTAGTAGCAATAAATCTGCCAAAAAGATGTGTTCGCCAAAGGTCAACGTACAATATTTGATTACTCTTCTAACTATTGTACTTTTTCTTACATAGATTATTATCAAGCATAGTCCAGATCTTGAAGACATCGGAGAGCGTTTGCACTATCAACCACCACAACTCAGTATTTTAAGACCATAAATGTTTTGAGCTGTGGCATGTATAGGAACTTGGTCATTTCGATTGTATATTCTTAAGATATGACCAAAAGATGATATATAAATATTTGATGATGAATAGTTATTAAAATGGCTAAGTATGAAGGTGTTCGTTGTTATAAATGTCTAGGGGATAAATTATGCATAGAAATCATGAAAAAGTAAAAATTGGTAGTGAATCAGTTTTGAGACAACAGTAGTGACGTGATTTTAAAAAATCACCAAGGATAGTAAAAAATGAATTAAAGAGTGGATGGGATATAAAATTAAAGCTTATTGAGTCTATTTTCGTAAAAAAATAACGGCGTAGACAAAGAAATTATGTATTCTGAGATATTTGCATTTTAGTTAGACAAGGTCAAAGTGGTTTTCGGAATCCCCTTGTTCTGACTTTGGAAAATCATTAAAAATTGTTAAAAAAAATTTTTTGTTTTAATTTATACGTATAGATTTATTATTGAGTCTATTTTCTGTAGAAACAAGTGAGAACACTATATGAAGTCTGTACAATGAGATAATTGAATTTTAGTGACGAGAGGTCAGAACAGTCGATCAGTGAAAGAGGGGATACTTTAACTAATAAACTATACTAATTGGCAGAACCAAAAATTCTAAAAAATTTATGCTAAAAATATATATGATCTAGTTTCAGGGAAAATTTACGGATCTAAATTTTGAGTTTCGTAGCTCGAGTTATAATTGATTTAGTGACTACTGCGCAGGTGGACAGTCTTATTATGAACAGTGAAACAACTTTTAAAAGTAAATTTTTATACCCCGAACTCTTAAGTTAAGTCAAGTAACGCCTCATGCTCGACTCCGAAAACGGTCTCGGGTAAGGGGTGTTACATTTTATTGGTATCAGAGCAGGTTTAGTCGGTTCTCGGAATATTCAGTATGAATAAGAGTCTAGCTATACATGTCATACTTATATATTTTGGTAGTGTGACGACTCTTAACGATTTTGAAATGTTTTCTTTTATAGTTATGGATCCCGAACGAGCTGGTACAGATGAAGTAGAGAGTAATGTGCCCGCTCTCGTAGAAGGGACGGTGCCACCAGATGTTAATGTTAGTGAAAGGCCGTTACAGTTAGTTAAGGAGGAGGGGCTCGAGAAGCCTTTTTCCATGCTATGAATGAATCGTTTGCCGAGTTTGTTCGTACGAATCCGGCTATTAGATCTCCACCCCCTCATGATTTTTAGATTCCCATGTAGCTCCCCTAGTTACAGGTACAGGTACAGGTACAGTTATAAGAGAAAGGCCACCAATTGATAATATCAGAAAATAAGGGGCTGAAGAATTTCGGGCTACTAAAGACGACGATGCAGAGAAAGCAGAATTTTGGCTCGAGAATACTATCAGAGTTTTTGATGAATTATCTTGTACACCTGAAGAATGCATGAAGTGTGTTGTCTCACTTCTCAGAGATTCAGCCTATCATTGGTGGAAGACTCTTGTATCAGTTGTACCGAGTGATAGAGTTACTTTGGATTTCTTTTAGGAGGAGTTCCGTAAAAATTTTATCAGTCAGAGGTTTATTGACTAGAAAAGAAAAGAGTTCCTTTAGATAAAATAAGGTAAGATGACTGTGACTGAGTATGAATGTGAATTTGTCAAACTCAGCAAGTATACTCGAGAGTGTGTATCTATAGAAGCTATTATGTGCAAAAGATTTAAGGATGGATTTAATGATGATATCCGATTGTCAGTTGGTGTTCTAGAGATAAAAGAGTTAGTTGTTCTAGTTGAAAGAGCCTGTAAAGCAGAAGAGTTGTTAAAAAAAGGGGCAAAGTTGAGATTGAGGTTCCAGACACGAAGAAAACGTAGATGAGCAGATCATTTCAATCTACATCTAAGAGGCCTAGAGAGTTTTCTACTAGAATAAAATTTTCATCCGGGTATCTTAGCCGAAACAGAGGTAGAGGATTTGTGGGTTCAAGAGCTCAGACTACTACAGTTACAAGTGTGGGTAGTACTCGACCATCTAGACCAGAGTGTGCTCAGTGTGGTAGACGTCATCTTGGTGAGTGCCGAGCAAATGAAAATGCTTGTTTCAGATGTGGTGTACTTGATCATTTTATTCGGGATTGTCCTGAAATAGTTAAAAGAGAAGCGATATTGAGTGCAAGATTGGGAAATGCTCCAACTAGAGGCAGATTATAGAGGAACCTGGGAGTTGGAGCAAGTAATAGGGGTACGTCTAGAGACTCAACAACCATATTAGATGTTAGAGCACCCGCAAGAACATATGCTATTCGTGCTCGGGAAGAGGTATCCTCCCCTGATGTGATTACGGGTACATTTTCTCTCTATGATACTAATGTTATTGCTTTAATTGATTCGAGTTCGACTCATTCCTATGTTTGTATGAGATTGATGCCTAGTATGAACATGCTTATAGAATCCACTGAATTTTTAATTAAAGTATCAAATCCATTAGGCCAGTATGTGTTAGTAGATAAAGTATGTAAGAGTTGCCCTTTGATGATAAGAGGTCACTGTTTTTCGACCGATCTCATGCTATTGTCGTTTGATAAGTTTGATGTGATTCTTGGTATGGATTGGTTGACTACCCATGATGTGATAGTGAATTGCGGAAAGAAATACATTGAGTTGAAATCTGAAAATGGTGATATTATCCGGGTTGATTCAGATGAGTCAGATGGTTCTCTCTTTATGATTTCTATTATGTTTGCTTAGAAATGTTTGAGAAAAAGGTGTAAAGCTTATCTTGCTTTTGTATTGAACACTAAAGATCCAGAGTTGAAAATTGAATCAGGGCCAGTGGTATGTAAGTATTTAGATGTGTTCCCGGAAGAATTGCCAGGTTTGTCTCCTGCTAGAGAAGTTGAATTTGGTATTGAGTTTGTTCCAGGTACAACTCCCATTTCTATTCCTCCTTATAGAATGGCTCCGTTGGAATTGAAAGAATTGAAAACTCAGTTGCAAGAATTAACAGATAAAGGTTTTGTAAGGCCTAGTTCTTCTCCGTGGGGTGCACCAGTGTTTTTTGTGAAAAAGAAAGACAGTTCGATGAGGTTGTGTATAGATTATCGGAAGCTTAACAAAGTAACAATAAAGAATAAATATTCACTGCCTAGAATTGATGATTTGATTGACCAATTGAAAGGAGCCACTGTGTTCTCCAAGATAGATTTGAGAACTATCAGTTGCGGGTTAAAGAGTTAGATGTTCCGAAGACTGCTTTCTAGACTAGGTATGGTCACTATGAGTTTCTTGTGATGCTATTTGGCTTGACTAATGCTCCTGCCATATTCATGGATTTAATGAACCGAATCTTTCGACTGTACTTGGATAAGTTTGTAGTTGTGATTATTGATGATATTCTGATTTATTCTCTTGATGAGACTGAACATGCTGAACATTTAAGAACAGTTTTACAGATTCTAAGAGATAATCAGTTGTATACCAAGTTTAGCAAAAGTGAGTTTTGGCTTCGAGAAGTCAGATTCCTTGGACACATTGTGTCAGGTGATGGTATTAAAGTTGATCCGAGTAAAATTTCAGCAATTGTTGAATGGAAACCACCCAGAAATGTGTCAGAGGTTAGAAGTTTTATTGGATTAGCTGGTTATTATAGACAGTTTGTAAAGGGATTTTCCATAATAGCTACCCCATTGATGAGATTGTTGCAGAAAGATGTCAAGTTTGAATGGACTGAGAAGTGTCAACAGAGTTTTGACTAGTTAAAGGCATTGTTGACAGAAGCTCCTGTTTTGGTATAGCCAGAACCGGGTAAAGAATTTGTGATTTACAGTGATACATCCTTGAATGAATTGGGTTGTGTAGTTATGCAGGAAGGTAAAGTAATAGGATATACTTCCAGAAAGTTAAAGTTACATGAGAAAAACTACCCGACGCATGATTTAGAACTAGCTGCCATTGTATTTGCATTGAAAATCTAGAGATATTACTTGTACGGTGAAAAGTTCCGAATATTCATTTGACAAGTTGGCCGAGTTGTATATTTCAGAGATAGTCAGACTGCATGGAGTACCGTTATTGATTATCTCAGATAGAGATCCGAGATTTACTTCACGATTTAGGAAGAAATTGCAGGAAGCTTTGGACACAAAGTTTAGTTTTAGTACAGCTTTCCATCCTCAGACCGATGGTCAGTCAGAGAGAGTTATTCAGGTACTTGAGGATATGCTCAGATGTTGTGTTTTAGAATTTCAAGGTAGTTAGTAGAAATATTTTCCGTTGGTAGAGTTTACCTATAATAATAGTTATCAGTCAAGTTTGAAGATGGCACCTTATGAAGCTTTGTATGGACGTAAGTGTCGTACGCCTTTGTATTGGACAGAGCTTAAGGAAAATCAGATTTACGGGGTTGATCTAGTCAAAGAAACAAAAGAGAAAGTAAAATTCATTAAAGATTGCTTGAAAACAGCTTTAGATAGACAGAAATCCTATGCAGATTTGAAAAGAAAAGAGATTGAGTTCCAAGTTGGTGATAAGGTATTTTTAAAAGAATTGGGCCTTTAACATATCGGTTAGCTTTGCCGACTGAGTTAGAGAAGATTCATGATGTGTTCCATGTGTCTATGTTACGTCGTTATCATTCAGATCCGTCACATGTGATTTCTCAGATAGAGATTGAGGTTCAACCAAACATGACTTACGATGAAGAACCAGTAAAGAGATTAGCTCAAGAGACCAAGCAACTAAGGAACAAAAGTATTGCACTTGTGAAAGTATTATGAAATAGACATGGGATAGACGAGGCTACTTGGGAGCCCGAAGAGGTTATGTGAAAACAGTACCCAAATCTTTTCATAGGTAAGATTTTCGGGGACGAAAATCCCTAAAGGGGGCAGAAATGTAACATCCTGATTTTGGGCCTAGTCGGGAAAGTGGTTTCGGGACCACAAATCCAATGAGGAAAAAAATTATTTTATTATATTTTTATGGTCTACGATTTCACAAAATAATTTCATGAAAATTTCGTTCGAAAATTTTGACGTTTGGGCACTCAACTTAGTCAAAAGGACTAAATTGTAAAAAGTGCAAAAGTTGAGTTCTACATGTTAGAGGTGTCCAATTGTTATGAAATTTTAAATTGGAGGTCCTTATATGGTAATTAGACCGTTGGTTAAGTTGGTAGACAAAAATGGATATGGTTAGACATGTTTCCAAAGTTTTTCATTAAAGGCATTTTGGTCATTTAATTATTAAAATGAATTAAAAACAAAATTAAAAGCCAATTTTTGTCCATCTTCAACCCCATGGCCGAATTTCACAAGGGGAAACCATGGTTAGGGTTTTTCAAGCTTCCAAGCTTGATTGTAAGTCTGTTCTAGCCCCGTTTTTAATGTTCTTTACGTTTTTGGAGTCCCGGTAACTTGAGTTAGCTTGTTCTAGCAATAATTTTACCTAGGGTTCATATTTAGAAAAATACCCATAGGTGAAATGTGTTTATTTTGATGTTTTATGGTAGAATATGAAGCTTGAAATTATGTTAAACAACTTTTTCTAAGTGATTTTAAGTGAAAACGAGTAAAACGACATAATCGGTAAAAATACCTAATGTTCATAAGTAAGTGTTAGAGTGAGAATTTGATGTTGCCATAGAAGGGAAAAATGTTCAACATGCCATAAAACATAAGAATAAGGGATGGAGTTTAATTTCCGAGCTTTGGGACAAAAGTGTAAATATGCAAAAGTTTAGGGGCAAGAACGTAATTTTGATAAAGTTCGAGTTAAGGACTGTTTTGATGAATGTGAGTATTAAATAAGCTAAATTTTCTATTATAGATCAAGAAGAACAAATTTTGGAGTTAGATCGGGGAAAAAAAGTTGAGGACTAAAGTGTTAGATTTGATCATATTTTGTACCGAGGTAAGTTTACGGTAAATAAATGCAATATTTTGATAATTATTATTAATGCTGTTATTTTTCAGCAATTATGTATTTATTTCATGAAAATATCTAATGTTAACTCAAGTATGAGATGACAGAGAATCAGTGTTAAAAAGCCCCGTTGAAACATGAAGAATGTATTGGATACAAATGTCATGACATTTGGGTAAAGAGATCCCATGTAAGACCATGTCTGGGACATGTCATTGGCATCATTAAGATTATGAGAGGTCCCATATAAGACCATGTCTGGGACATGGCGTTGGCACCGAGATGAGAGGTCCCATGTAAGACCATGTCTGGGAGATAACGTTGGCACCGAGATGAGATGTCCCATGTAAGACCATGTCTGGGACATGGCATTGGCACTGAGATGAGAGGTCCCATGTAAGACCATGTCTGGGACATGGCATTGGCACCAAGATGAGAGGTCCCTCGTAAGACCATGTTTGGGACATGGCATGGGCACCTATATGAGAACTCTCATGTAAGACCATATCTGGGATATGGCATTGGCAGTACAAGAAACATCCCATGTAAGACTATGTCTGGGACATAGCTTTGGCATGTTATATACAGACAGGAGACTCGAGTATCCTTAGTATTCCAAGTGATTCAACGGGCTAATAAATAGATGATGTTACATGAAAGTTCAGGTAAAAGCCTAAGAGACAAGTTCAGGTGAGTTAATAAGATTAAGAGTATATCAGTTATCAGTTGAGAAAAGAAATCTCAGCAACGAAGGAGTAAGTTAAGCAAGCAAGTAAGTAAACGAGTAAGAGAGTAAGTAAAGAAGAAAGTAAAAATCTTAATGCTTAATAAAAATTTATAAATATAATTGTTTATGATAAATGTTGTTATTTATTTACTTGTAAACTTACTAAGCTTTATGCTTATTTCTTTTATTTCTTTTTCTTTCATATAGTATTATCAAGCATAGTCGAGATCTTGAAGACGTCGGAGAGCGTTCACACTATCAACCACCACAACTCGGTATTTTAAGACGATAAATGTTTTGAGCTATGGCATGTATAGGGACTTGGTCATTTCGATTGTACATTCTGAGGGTATGACCAAAAGATGATATGTAAATATTTTATTATGACTAGTTATTAAAGTGGCTAAGTATGAAGGTGTTTGTTGTTATAAATGTCTAGGTGATAAATTATGCATAGAAATCATGAAAAAGTAAAAATTGGTAGTGAATCAGTTTTGAGACAGCAGTAGTAATGTGATTTTGAAAAATCACCAAGGATAGTTAAAAAAGAATTAGAGAGTGGATGAGATATATAATTAAATCTTATTGAGTCTATTTTCATAGAAAAATAATGGCATAGACAAAGGAATTATGTATTCTGAGATATTTGCATTTTAGCTAGGTAAGGTCAAAGTGGTTTTCGGAATCCCCTTGTTCTGACTTTGGAAAATCATTAAAAATTGCACAAACTTTTTTGTGTTTTAATTTATACGTATAGATTCCTTATTGAGTCTATTTTATTTAGAAACAAGTGAGAACACTATATGAAGTCTGTACAATGAGATAACTGAATTTTAGTGACGAGAGGTCAGGACAGTCAATCAGTGAAACAAGGGAGACTTTAACTAATAAACTGTACTAATTTGCTGAACCAAAACTTCTAAAACATTTATGGTAAAAAGATATATGAGTCTAGTTTCAGGGAAAATTTATGGATCTAAATTTCAAGTTTCGTAGCTTGAGTTATAATTGATTTAGTTACTGCTGCGCAGGTGGACAGCCTTATTATGAACAGTGAAATAACTTTTAAAAGTAAATTTTTATGCCCCAAACTTTTAAGTTAAGTCAAGTAACGCCTCATGCTCGACTCTGGCAACGGTATCGGGTAAGGGGTGTTACAAATTATGCAAGTGTGCATGTCGATTGAAGTAATATAATGATAAGTGAGTATCCTCTCCACAAGGATCAAAAATTGATTAAAATTGGTAAGTATTACTATGGATTTGACTAATGAATCTGAGCAAAAGAAACAAAGTGAAAATGGTGAAGGGAATTAATGAATGACCTAAGAATATCAATTATAACTGATAAATAACAAAACAATCTAAATGTCATGGCAATTCACAAAGAACAAGTAGATACTATTTCTATTGTTGAATGATAAAGGTTGGAATTACTCAGGGAAATATTTTCATAACATAATAATGTCATGGCAAAATTTTGAGTAAACTACTGCCCAGAGAATTACTACTGTAGTCTACTTCTTTCGATAGTTAGAATTTAGTTATTATTCAGAGTCTGTGTATGTCTACAAGACTCACGAATGATAACCACACTAAAGTTCTTCACCTATACAGATCACACCTTTTATGTGTAAAGTGCTACTAATATTCTTTCGAGTACTCGCCTGCATCAATCAATTAATAATCTGATATATTCCAAATAAACAAGAATCGAATGAAACAATGACTTTAATCAAAATAATATCATGGGCATTACAGATAATTCAATATTCATCCAAATAATTCCAACCCAAGGAAAATTAGCTCATAGATTGGGCAATGAAATCCAAAATTAAATCATTCACCAACATTCTTCAGGTTTACGAATCATAGAAGTTAAAACCAAGAAAAATAGAACAAAGGCAGAATTACAGGAAGTTCTAGCTACACTCCAGCTTCTTCTCAAGATTTTATGCAAAATCCAGGGCAAATTTCTCTTTCCCTTCTTCGCGTCTGTGATCTCCTCTTTTCTTTTGGCTACTACCCTCTTATTCTATTATAGAGAGAGTAACTGCTCTCCTTTTCTTTTCTTCTCACAATCCGTGTGTTTCTTCTCTTCTCTCTCGTCCTTTTACAGGGTAGACCCATCCCTCTCAGCACACATATTTTTCTCCTCTTTTTCAGTGTGATTTATCTGGTACACGTACAGCTGGCTAAGAGTGACGTAGATTGGGTGCTGCGTCCTATTCCTGGAATTGCCACGACATTTCTGTTGGCATTCTATCCCACTATTTACCATGGCAATGTTTCACTTCCATCGTTCTCTTTTCTTTTTCCTTTTTCCTTCTTATTGCCTCTTTCATCCTACCTGCACCTACTACCAAAGAGTACTAAACCGCTTTTCCAGCAATTAAAAGTAACATAAATTTACAATTAAAACACAATCCAAGCTTTAGTATGTAATGCTTTAGTAATAAGTTTAAAATGCAAGCATATTTTCTTAATTACAAGCAAATACTTCAATTTAGAGGCCTAAAATATACTCTTTTCAAGAGTTATAACACACCCAAACTTGAATTATTGCTTGTCCTCAAGCAAATATGTATAAGTATGCATGAATGCAGGCATGCATGAGTTTGCCATAACACTACACTTACCTCATTTACTGCTAAACTATCAGAAATATATTTTATATCTCCATTCCCAACAGTCTTCTATCTGAGAAAATTGGTTCGAATTTTATAGGTTTGTTTAGCATACGAAGTGTAGAAAATGTTACCTAAAAATAAAATTTCCTAAATATTTATGCAATTCTGGCTATAGTAAGTACGCCCTAATGTACTTAGTTTATCTTTCCACTAAAACTTAGTGTCTCTACTCAGAATTAATATGTTATTGTATACTTTAATTATGTATTTTTCTAGGGAATTCATCTTGTCACGTGATTTCTTTACTTGAAAATCTTAATGGAGCATACACTAGATTGCCAAGTATTACATCACACCATAATTTGAATGGAAGTTACTCATGAAGCTAAGGATTTTGGCTAAAAAGATAGACGGAGCAAACAACTACCCCCTTAGCTGTTCAGCGTAGTACTACAGTGGAATGCCCCTAAACTATTTTTTTCTTTTTTTTACCACTCTTATTTTATCTTGCTTTTTTGATGAATAATACAATAGAGCAAACAGAGTATCAGTGACCTACTCAACAATTTCAAACATTGGAGTGCTCCATAGCATCTTTTTAATTTTCTTTGTAATTTACCCACAACTTTGTCGTGGCAGTTATTATTACACATTGCTAATTTACTGATCTTAGGCTAAAAATTTCTAAGTATATTAAAAGAAACCTACTATAGACTAATTGCAACTATAATTAGGGCATTCTACTTTTAGGGATCAAATTTCAAACAACTATCCTAAGCTAAACATACCTAATAAATTATTACAATTTTTCTAAATTTATCGAAAAGTTATTGTCCTCTTCGAACATCATAGACAAAAATATACTTAACAAAGTTTGGCAACTATTTTGCAATTGTATGTCATGCCAAAATGAATGACAAGATAAAAAATATTAATATATATATATCTCTAATGCAACCTATATGCACAACACACACACCCAAACTTAAGGGATGCATTTTCCTCAATGCAATAAAAAATATTCTGAAAAATGTTAAAAGACCAAACACATATATACAAATATGGAAATGAAATGACAGACAAAAGTGAATGCATGAATTAGAAATAAAAGCTTGGATAGAATATTTGTTACTCTTAATTTGGTTTGGTAGACTTCTTAGTTGGATGTTTATAACGCGTTTGTCTCTCTGTTTCACCACTATCAGCTGGGATTGCTTTTCCAGTAGTTGTCTTGTAACGCTTCCTTTTAAGCTGATTAATAGGCACCTCTTCCTCATCATTAGAATCTCATTTTGTGAGTTCATCAATTAGTTGATGAATTGCATATTCTTGTACAGTCATAGGTGCTTTAGGTCTCGGTGTGGTGGTGATGGTGTCTGCAGGTGCAGTAGCTTGTGTTACATCATCATCTTCCTTCTCAGATTCAACATAGACATATTCAGTTTTCTCTGCTTCTCTTTCTTGTTCGATGGTCTGCTCCTCCGTAGTAGGTTCTTCACCCTTGCCATTATCCTCCTCAGGCTCTAACAACAACTCCTTAGGGAAAATAGGAAATGTAGGCATTGGACAAGTAAAGTTCTTTTGAAGGGACTTCTTAATAGCTTTGTCCTTGCGTCTAGCATATCCTCAAAATATGATCATTTCTTTTTGAGCCTTGTTGAGATCAATTGCCATCGTCTGCTATTTTTTTTCTAGTTTCTAAAATTGTTAGTGCAAGACTTGTAGAGTCTCGACCACATTTTGTTTAAATGCAGTTGTAGATGTTGATGGAGCAGCATCATTGAACCTGGGTGGAGAAGATGTTGGGGAAGGATCCGAATGTCGTGGCAGTTCCTCACTAGAAAATTTCAAAGTAATGTGCTTAGTGATAGGACCTTTGTTAGGGGTTCAGTTTTCATTGACTAGAAGAGGAACTTTGACCTTCTAACAGGGTACAGTTGTAAGCAACGAAAAGTTCAATGTACCAGTGTTTTTCTGAGCACATCGGTAAACCTCTCGAAAGATAATGTTTCCAACACTTATCTTTCTTCCCACCATAATCGAATGGAGTAGCAGTAGACAGTCCTTTGAGATTGTGGAATTGTGGGTGGATGGAATGAAATGATTTTTGAGGAAATGATACCAAACCCTAAATTGGGGCTTTAAGGTTACCCTGTTAATGGTGTAACAATCATTCTTAGAGATCGTCCACTTTGTGTCCTCAACACAGAAATCAGTGGGCAAGTTATTTAACTTTTCTACCTTTATCGTCTTGTCAAAATCAGTGTGTTTATCTGGACCATCAGACAACTTGTATTTTGCATTTATCGAGTTGACATTAAACAGTACTGAGGCACTCTGCATATATATAAAGGCATTTTGAGGGGAACTAAGGTGAGCATGGAACTTCTTTACCACTTCAGGGAAAACATTATTAGGATGGAGACAGAAAATCTGCGATCCATGTTACTTCAGGACTAGAGAAATGGCTTTAGTATAGCCTATAAAATGGGCATCTTGAAAAAGGAATCCATTTTCCATGCATAGAGGGTGCTTAGGGATGTTTTGGTGGTATGTGGTCTCCGCTATCTTACTAAAGAATGTACGCGATTGGGTAACAGTAGAAGTAGATGGTGCTTGACGAGCTATTGCACAGAAGATGGTAACTGTAAGATTAAAAAAGTTGAGACCTTTAAAAGGTTGGGATTAAAACAAAAAGCACAAATAATAGAGAAATAAAGTGAAGGTAATGGTGAAGAGGAAATTGAATCGGCTAGGGTAAAAACTTGAGGAAAAAGAATCCATGACGTGGGTGATAAGATTGGGCCTTAATCATGGTCTGACATAAGTAACAGTAAATATTTAAGCGGGAAAAATTGAAATACTAAGTAAATTTATTAAACTAAAAAGTGGCTAATAGAATGAGTGGGTTGAGGCTTGCAAACCTTGGTTGCAACGTACCTACAACAAAAAGAAAATAAAAGTTAATTAAATTTATTAGATCAACTGAAACAAAGAGATGAACAATAAAATAAAATTATTGAATAAACACTGTAGGAGAGAAATATTAATCAGTTGGAAAAAATTATAGAAGTTTTATCACGAAGTGTAGGAGATCCAAAGTAATGCTTTAATCGTTGGCCATTGAATTTGAAAGTAGACCCAATTTTTTCATCTTTGACGTCAACTGCTCCATGAAGATATACTTGAAGAACTTCAAATGGACCTAACCACTGAGACTTTAATTTGCTAGGAAACAATTTAAGCCTGGAATTGAAAAGCAAGACTTGTTGTCCAGGAAGATATTGGCGTGGCAAAATTTTGCTGTCATGCCATCGTTTGGTCTTTTCTTTGTACAATTTGGCATTTTGATATGCTTGAGTTCAAAATTCTTCCATCTAATTCAGCTCCAGTAAGCGATTATTTCCATCAAATTTCCAATCCATATTCAGTTTCTTGATTGCCCAGAATGTCTGGTGTTCCAATTCAACAGGTAAGTGGCATGATTTACCATAAACAAGTTGGAAATGTGAAATACCCAATGGTGCCTTAAAAGCTATACGATATGCCCACAAAGCTTATCCAGTCTTGCTAACCAATCTTTTCAGTTAGGATTGACTACCTTCTCTAGAATTTGTTTAATCTCTCTATTAAAGATTTTAGCTTGTCCATTTGTCTTAGGATGATATGCCATGGTAAATTTATGTCGCACCCCATATCTGTTAAGAGCATTGGCAACTAACTTGCAATCGAAGTGTGAACCCTTATCACTGATTAGCGCACGAGGGATACGAAACCGTGTAAAAATATATTTATGAAGAAATTTCAGTACCGATTTGGCATCATTTATGGATAAAACATAGCTTCAACCCACTTAGAGACGTAATCAACAGCGACCAGTATATAGATATTGCCCCAAGAGGATGGAAATGGCCCCATAAAATAAATTCCCTAAACCTCGAACAGTTTCACTTCTAAAATATTTTGCAATGGAATTTCATATCTCCTAGATAGATTTCCAGTTCTTTGACAGCAATCATAGGCCTTACAAAATTCATGAGCGTCTTTAAACATTGTCGGCCAATAAAAACAAAATTGGAGAACTTTTGCAGCAGTTCGTATACCCCCAAAGTGGCCTCCATACGATGTTGAATGATAGTTGTCTAGGACACTCTAAATTTAATTATCGGGAATACATCTTCGAATGATTTGGTCTGCACACTGCTTGAATAAGAATAGCTCATCCCAGTAGTATTACTTAACATTATGGAGGAATTTCCTTCTTCCTTGACTAGAAGCTCGGGTGGCAGCAATCCACTGAGCAAAAAAGCAACAATATTAACATACCATGGTAATGCTATGGAAACCATCAACAGCTCATTAGGGAATTCATCTTTAATCATCTGAACATTACCATCATTTTTCCCTGCTTCTCGACGTGATAAATGATTAGCCACTTGATTTTATTTGTCATTCCTATCTTTAATCTCCAGATTGAATTCCTGCAGCAGCAATATCCATTGAATTAATAGGGGTTAAGCATTTTTCTTGTTCACCAAGTACTTAATAGTAGAGTGATCCGTATACACCGTGACTTTAGTGCCCACGAGATAAGCTTTGAATTTTTCGAAGGCAAATACTACAGCTAACAACTCCTTACCAGTGTTGGTGTAATTTAGCTACGAATCTGTCAATATACGACTGGCATAATATATAACATGAAATACCTTAATTTTTCTTTCTCCTAGAAATGTTCCTACGGTAAAGTCACTTGCATCACACATCAGTTCAAACGATAAGGCCCAATCTGGTGCAGTGACTATTGGTGTTATGACCAATCACTTCTTAAGTTCCTCAAATGCTTGCAAGCATGGACCATCAAAATTAAAAGATCTGTTCTATTCAAATAATGTGCAAAGAGGTTTGGATATTTTGGAAAAATCCTTTATAAATCGAGGTAGAATCCTATGTGATCGAGGAATCTTTGAATACCTTTTGCTAAAGTAGGTGATGGCAATTTCTCAATAACTTCAATCTTGGCTTTGTCAACGAAAATTCCTTACTATGAAATTGTATGTCCTAGAACGATGCCCTCACAGACCATGAAGTGACATTATTCCCAATTCAACACAGGATGGGTTTCTTAGCATCGACAAAGAACTAACTCCAAATTTTGCAAATAGTCTTTAAAGGTATCGCCAAACACTGAAAAATTATCCATAAAGATTTCTAAGAATTTCTCCACCATGTCTGAAAATACTGCCATCATGCAACGTTAAAAAATTGCATAGGCATTGCATAATCCAAATGGCATTCTTTGAAATGCAAAAGTTCCATACAAATATGTGAATGTGGTCTTCTCTTGATCAATAAGAGCTATGGCAATTTGATTTTACCTTGAGTATCCATCCAGAAAGCAGTAAAATGCTTTCCCTACTAGTCTATCCAACATTTAACCGATAAATGGTAGAGAGAAATGATCTTTCCTTGTTTCTTTGTTGAGATTCCGATAATCCATACAAACCCTCCATCATGTGACAGTACGAGTGGTAATAAGTTCGTTGTTATCGTTGCTTACCATAATGACACCTCATTTTTTGGGTACATATTGGATAGGGCTCACCCAAGAACTATCAGATATTGGGTGTATGATTCCAGCATCCAGCCATTTGGTAATCTCCTTTTTCACCACTTTCTTCATGATGGGATTCAGTCTCATTTGCTACTCAATAGATTTTCCATGGCAATCCTCCAATATTATCTTGTGCATGCAAATTGTTAGATTTATTCCTATAATATCTGCAATTGACCACCCCAAGGCTTTCTTAGATTTCCTTAAAACTTCCAACAATTGAGGTTTCAATTCCTATGATATCTGTTGTTAACTCAGCAGATATGACTACTGGCAATGTGTTGTTATCTGCCAGATACGTGTACTTCAAGTGTACTGGTAAAGGCTTTAATTCCAGTATAGGGGGATCTTCTATGGATGGTCGATAGGGCTTAAACGAACGATCAGATAGATTTAATGATTTAAAACTTCTCCTTGATCCATTTTAGATTTGTTAAACTTCTATCAGTTTATCAAGATCTACAATTATGTCTGCGTTAATTAACTCACATACATTTGCATCAATTTCTGAATTGTTAGAACAAAACTTTTCAATTTTTTCTTGTACTGTTGTATCAATAATCTCAATTGCATGGCATTCTTCATCATTATCTGGACACTTCATAGCATCAAAGACATTACAAGTTAATTGTTGAGAATTAACTCTCATAGTTAATCCACCTTTTTGGACACCAATTAATGTTTTACTTCTTGCTAAGAAAGGTCTCCCAAGTATGATTGGTACCTCTTTATCAACCTCACATTCCAAAATAATAAAATCTACTAGACAATAAATTTATCAACCTTACCAACACATCATCAATTTTACCTTCTGGATGTACATAGGATTTATCAGCTAACTGCAGTGTGACAGTTGTGGGCATTATCAATTCCTATTCCTAGCTTCCTGAAAATAGATATGGGCATTATATTTATGCTTGCAGCTAAATCACATAATGCTTTGCCTACATAGTGATTGCCAATGGAGCAAGGTAGAGTAAAACTCCCTGGATCCTTCAGTTTTGGTGGCAATCTGTTTCTGAGCATTATTGTGCACCATTTAGTGAGAGAAATAATTTCAAATTCTCCTATCATTTACTTCTTTGATAAAATATCTTTCATGAACTTCACGTAGTTAGGCATTTGCTCCAATGCTTCCACTAATGGTATATTAATATGTAATTGTTTCAGGACCTCTAGAAATTTCTTGAATTGAACATCTTGCTTGGAATTTTGGAAGCGCTAAGGGAAATGTGGCGCTGGTCTCCCATCCATTTTTCGAGATTATTTTGTCATGGCATTTTTATTGGCAATACAAGTTGCTTTTGCTTTAGCATTTTTTTGGTTGCTTTTTCTCTTTGCAGCTTGCTCCCTACTAATTCGAAATTTTTTTCATGTGCAAAAGTTGGAATTCTTTCTTTAGTAATTGTGTCACTCACAACTCCTAGTAGCTGAGTACCACTTTGCAGTGTAATGGTTTTGCACTATTCCTTCCTTTGAGCTCGAGAACTCTCAATGTCACTCGACAATGCTTTTTGCTGCCTGGAATTCAATGCTGTGGCAATTTGCCCTACTTGGGTTTCCAAAATCTTAAAGATGCAGCTTGGCTCTGAATGATAGCATCATTCTTGGCCATGTACTCTTTCAGTAAAGCTTCTATAGATGAACTTGAAGCTAAATTTTGCTAGGCATTTTACCGTGGAAAAGATTGATTGTACCTAAGTGTTACAGTCGTAGCATTCTATCGAATAACATTATTGACATTTCCCATCCCTTGATTACTCTAACTAAAATTAGGATGTTGTTTCCACCCCAGATTGTATATGTTGATGTATGGATTTTTTTGCTACAAGTAAAATTCCCCATGTAATAAACTGAGGTTGGGTTTGATGGGTATTCATCAAAAGCATGATCTTTTCCACAGTAAACACATGGTAACTCTATTGATTTCATTTCCTACACTACAGATGGCCTTTTCAGTGTTTTAATCATATTTGTTAAAGATGATACCTGAGCTATTAGATATGTAATTGCATCAAGCTCCATTGCTCTTGCAACTCTTCTGCCAATTCTAACTCTGGTAGTGGGGGATTGATAATCATTATTTGCTATCCTTTCCAGAATTTCATAAGCTTCATTGTATGATTTATCAAGTAAAGTCCCATTGGCAGATGCATCAACAACCATTCTTGTATGATCATTCAATCCATTGTAAAACATTTTCATTTACGCCCAATGTTGAAAGCTATGCGTCGAGCATTTTCTCAGTATCTCCTTGAACCACTCACATGCTTTATATAATGTTTCATCTTCTAATTGTCTAAACGATGTAATGTCATTCCTCAACTTGGCATTAATGTTCGGAGGATTATATCTTAGCAGAAACCTCTAACATAGCTCTTTCCACGACGCCACCGTACCTGACGGCAATGCATTTAACTATGCTCTGGTACGATCTCGTAATGAGTAAGGGAATAACTTTAGCTGCAGGGTATCTTCAAGAACACCTTGCTTCCTGAATGAATCGCAAACTTTCAAAAAGAGTCATAATTGCAGCCTTGGATCCTCAGTAGGCAACCCACTAAATTGCCCCACTATTTGTAGAATTTGAAACATCACCAGCTTTAACTCAAAATGCTGAGCCTGAATATATGGTCTGACAATTCTTGGATTTAAATCATCTAAGATTGGCACTACATGTTCTCTAATGGGTCTGTCTCTATCATCTACAATTTGAGGAATATCAACATCCCTTCTTTCCTGATGTAGTGGCTCTTCTCTAACCTGATCATTTCTAATTCTTTCCATTTCTCACAACTCTCTTCTCCTTCGCCCTAAAGTTCTCTCAATCTCTGGATCAAAACATTATTATGTATTTTCCAAAATATTTCTAGGCATGTACTAGCATAAATCTAAAAAAAAATCAAAACAACTAATTAAACTAAACTAACATAAATTAAACAAATAATAACAAACCAAATTTCCACCAATAGTGTCGGTCCTCAACAACGGCGCCAAAAACTTATTACGTGTAAATGTGTAATGAAATTGTCCAAGTGTACATGTCGATTCAAGTAATATAATGATAAGTGAGTATCATCTCCATAAGGATTGGAAAGTGATTAAAATTGGTAAGTATCACTGTAGATTTGACTAATGAATCTGAGCAAAAGAAACAAAGTGTAAAATGGTGAAGGGAATTAATGAATGACCTAAGAATATCAATTATAACTTATAAATGAAAAAACAATCTAAATGTTGTGGCAATTTATGAAGAACAAGTAGATACTATTTCTGTTGTTGAATGATAAAGGTTGGAATTACTCAGGGAAATATTTTCATAACATAATAATGCCATGGCAATATTTTGGCTAAATTATTGCCCAGAGAATTACTACTGTAGTCTACTTCGTTCAAGAGTTAGAATTCAATTATTATTTGGAGTCTGTGTATGTCTACAAGACTCACAAATGATTACCACACTAACGTTCTTCACCTGTACAGATCGCATCTTCTATGTTTAGAGTGTTGCGAAAATGCTTTCGAGTACTCGTTTGCATCAATCAATTAATAATCTGATATATTTAATCCTTTCAGATTCAAATCCATCTAAGAACATAACATGCAGTCAACTATTTCTAGAGCTTACATGCATGCATTCCAAATAAACAAGAATCGAATGAAACAATGAATTCAATCAAAATCATATCATGGGCATAACCGATAATTCAATATTCACCCAAATAATTCCAACCCAAGGAAAATTAGCTCATAGATTGGGCAATGAAATCCAAAATTAAATCATTCATAAACATTCTTCTGGTTTACGAATCATAGAAGTTAAAACCATGAAAAATAGAACAAAGGCAGAATTGTAGGAAGTTCTCGCTACACTCTAGCTTTTTCTTTAGATTTTACGTAAAATCTAGGGCAAATTTCTCTTCCCCTTCTTCGCGTCTGTGATCTCCTCTTTTATTTTGGCTACTACCCTATTCTTTTCTTCTAAATTACTCCACAGGATTCAGTTGCAGAGAGAGTAACCACTCTCTTTCTTTTTTTTTCTTCTTACAATCCGTGCGTTTCTTCTTTTCTCTCTCCTCCTTTTATAGGGTAAACTCGTCCCCCTCAAAACACATATTTTCTCCTCTTTTTTAGGGTGATTCATCTGGTACATGCACAGCTGGCTGAGAGTGACGTGGATTAAGTGTTGCGTCATATTCCTGGAGTTGCCATGGTATTTCTGTTGGCAATCTGTCCCACTATTTGCCATGGCAATGTTTACCTACCAAACGAACACCCTCAACAAGAAATTAGAGAATGAACAAAGAACCCTTACCTACCAAGATTGAAGCCAACCAAATCGAAAGAAAAAATAAAATATGATCAAATAAGCAGTAATCCAAAACGAAATGAATAAAGGACCGAGATTAAAGAAATGATGCAAAAATGGAGGATTAGATTTTGCAACTCTTTTACTAGCAGGGACGTAAAATAATGAATGGGGGAAAGAAATTAGGAAAAAGGTGGGAATGTGGGATTATGGGAAATAAAGCAATATAAAGTAAAATTAACTTAAAATAAAAAGAATAAAAATAGTACATATATTTTTTAAAACAAAAACCAATTTCAAACTAATTCAATATTCTGACAACTTAGTAGGTTTCCCCTACAGATAGAGTTCGATTAGACTACAACCACTACCTGATCAACTTAAACAGAAATAGCAAAAATATTGTCAACTCGCTCACACAGGGATTCAAACAGAAGACCCAAGGGTAAACTAACACCTTACTATTGAACCAACAGGTTCATTCTAACACAGGTTTAACGAAAAGAAATTTTAAGTCACAAAAACCAAGACAGAACTAGGGACCAAAAATAACAAAATTTCTAAAAGCGACACTTGAACCCATTACCTCAAACATACACCCAAAGCACTTAACCACTACAGCAGATACTTAACTATGACAAATTTTATCAAATCAAAGGTTTAGATTTTTAAGGCATTACATATTTGCTTGTTAATCTATCTCTTACTATATGAATAAAGTCTGATGTTTCCATTATTTTTCCCTGCATGCGTGCCATGTTGTATTACTTAATTTGATTAAAACATGTTTTATTTTTATATGTAAGTTAGATTTACTATAGAATACTGTTCATGCGACCTTAGTATGATTGCGACCCCAACATGCATGCGAACCTTAGTTGTGATAATATTACTATTTAGCGAACCCTATAAAAGTGTGGGAACCCTTGTATGAATAAAATCTTTTTTGAAGCCTATTTGCATATGAACCCATGATGTATGTATAAGTACGAACCAAAGCTTGATGTGTGCAAACTTAGGAAAATTTGCCACCTTCAAATTTTATGAAAACTCGTGTTTTGTTGCAAACTCATGCTTTATGCTACTTTATGTTGCATTGCAAACTCATATGTTATTTTCGAACCTATGTTGTTGTGCGAACCCTACCTCTATTTGTTTGATAAGCTCGTATGTTTTACATTCTATGCATGATATCATTTCGCTGTTGTGTTATAACTTAGCACTTTATATGTCGCATATACATGATGTGTTGGAGGTTAGGTGGGGAGTTAACGGAGAGTCACTTCGGTGGCTAATGTATCTCACCAAATTCGGGTCGAACCTACTCGGTCGGGTTTGGGCTGTTACAGTTCATTGCCATGTTTAAACAACTGTCTGGACAACCCTTTGGACAAAATTCTGAACATGCCTTCAAGACAACTAAGTGCAGTATAATGTTGGCCTTTTTTACTTTGATCTTCATAGTGTGTTACACTAGCACCAAATGATCATTAATCCATGATTTATTATACCTTGATTGTTGCTAATTAGAATTAGGAAGAGTAAACTGAGGAAGGATCATCAATCTCGTATTAAGCATTATAATTATCCTTTTCAGAGAATTTGTAGCTATTAGGGAGCTTATTTATGAAGGAAATTTTAAGATAAATATTCAATATAATTCAAGTGACATATTCAACTTTTAAATAAGAGTTTAAAGTCTATCAAAACTCTGTTAAAGGATTCTCGTATTAGCCTATAAATAGTCTACTAATGGACTTCATCATTATTCATTTGGGGTGTATGTAGACACTCATTGTTTAAGGATTTTTATGAAGAGATGTTATATGTAATGTGAGGTATTGGGGGGAGAATGATTTATAACAGTTTAGGTTCGAATTTGGAGCTGCAATTATCCATTGGAAAATGGTAGATTGGGCTAGTTGTACTAGATGAATTGTTGAATAAAATCATTCTCTGTGCAAGGCTCCGTAGATGTGAGATTGGTGAATTCAAACAATGTTAATGAATATCGTGTGTTGATGCTCTCTTTACTTATATCTTTCACTCGCATTTTGGATTGTGTTTATGTCTCTCCTTTTATTTGTTTACTACCCTTTTTTTTTGTCCAAACCTCTATTAAAACATTTGTCTAAACATCAATGTGACCATCAAACTAGATAGAGAGCAAATCGAGGGTCTTACACTTAACATTAAAAATATAGTTATAAAATATTTCTATAACAACTGAACCATAGGTAGAGTAATAACTTAATTTTTTTTAAAAAAAACTCCCATCAATCTTGAATTGGCATTAAATTGATTTATGACATCAACTCACTCAATGACATTATCAATAAGAAATTTATACACCACTATGTGAGTGAAAAGAATTAAGGGGAAAAAAGAATTAGTTGGTAGTTAAAAATGTTATTAAAAATATATGAATTTATAAATGAATTTATTTTTAATTAAAAATTTCTTAAAAAAGGGTATCAAAGGTAAAGAAATCATAACTGATATTAAAATATTCAAAACAAATCAAAACAAAATTTTTGTTGCATTGGTGAAATTGAGGTTTTAATGTTTTTAAAGTTATGAGTTTCAATCTCAATATTTACAATTTTTTATTGGTTTTTCTAAAATAATAAAAAGGATAAAAAAAACCTAGTAAAACTATAACTTATTCAAAATGTCTAAAGTTATTCTCATAATTTCTTTAACTAAGTTGGTGTCACAAATCTCAATCAAGGCTTTAAAAGTAATAGAGATAAACAATAGAAACCCAACCAGCAAGTGTTTACAAATATTAAATGAATATAAGAACAAAGAAAGATGAAATCTTTGAATGTGAGGTAGTTTGAGGAAGGTTATGATCATCAAAAGCTTATAATGTTCGAGATAAAACAGCTTTGCACAACAAGGGTTGATCCTTTGCTTGAAAAAGAGAATTGCTATAATACCGGGGGGGGGGGGTCGATAGGGGTTGATAAAATGCCAAGTATTGCCAAATAAGGGGCTCAATCCTGCTGCACAAAGGGATCAACCCCTCTAAGTAGGGGATCAATTAGGATTGATAAGCTCTAGGCTACTGACTTGCAGGGACTGATCTTATCTCAGAGGGATCGATCATATGCTTCTAAAATGCTACAAAATATTTTGAAATGTTTTAAAACAATTTTGAGTTAAATCAGAAGCATTTTATGTAAGTACAACTTTGAGTATTTATAAGACTTTGAAAATCTTTTATAAGATTTTTCATTAGAAGTTTAGAAATCGAGTAAGGAATTAATTGAAAAAATAATCTCGAATATTTGTTATATCCAAAACTTAATAAATCAATGTATCCGTATTTGGAAAATTTAAAAATATATTATTATTATTATTATTATTATTATTATTATATGTAATTACCATTGAAGATACATGAACATCTTTGAAATCACGAAAACTCGATGAACCCAGAACAAAAAATGGTTGGGGTAAGATAAGCTTCAAAAACAGACACGTTTGATGGCCTAATTTTTTTATCATGGTGATAGTGATAAATTAGAGGGAGGGACCACTACATGGACTACTATAGGAGAAAGCCAAAGAGATTAGGTATTAAATCAATATAATTCCCAATCAACAATATCTCTTTGTTGCTTTCTTTTTGCCCTTTGTTTAACTGTACTTAATATCTATCTCCTATTATGTAATGAACAAATTGTTCAGTCCTTTCTTTTGCTTCTATTAGTAATTCCGCCATTCCCAGGCCCAACCATGTCTGCTATGATTAGATCTATTACAAGGTTCAGCTATTTGTTTCAGCTTAAAAGTACATTTAATATAACAAAATGTTTAGAAAAAAAACATTAACCTCTAACTTTGGATAAAAAAAAAAGTATTTCCTTTTAAAATAGGTATGAATCGAGTTTAGTTCGGTTTGATTTATTTTTTAGATTTTATAATATATATTTTTCATATATTATATAATTTTGTTCTATGAAAGTTAAATATATAATGCTTTGATGGAAATATCAAAAAAATATTTTATAATATAAAAATGTTAAATTAATAAGTCATTTATGTTTAAAAACTAATAATATATATAATTTATGAATATTAAAAATATAATATTTAAAAAATTAATTAAATATATAAATTTATTAAATATTAAATAAAAATAATATAGTCAACCTTAAATGGATTTAGGTTATTTATTTACAAATATAAAGAACTTTGAGTAAAGTTTGAAACTAATTTTTTAATCAAATCGGTCTTGTGCAATTATGTATAATATAGATATATGTCCACTTTGATCCATGAACACTTCTAATAAATAGTTTTTCTCATTAATTTATTGGTTTAAATATGCTAAAGATCCTCGTACTCATTTAAAACTAGTCCCTATACTTTAATTTTGAGACATTGAGCCCCTATATTTTTTTATTTAAAAATCTTAGTCCCTCCATCTAATTTTGTCGTTACAATTTATGGTGTTCAAGGTAAAATAACTTTTTTAGCCCTCAACATTTAGAATTTTTTTGTCAATTTGGTCCTTACCCTTTAAAAGTACATAAAAACTTAAAAATGATTTTTTAAAATTTTAAATAAAAATTAAAATATATATAATTTTTAAAATAAAAAATTAAGAAAAGAATAAAAACTCATTAAAATTCAAAAAATAAAAAATATAAAAGAATTTAAAATATAAAAAATTCCAAAATTTAATATTATCTAAACTAGATCGAATCAACCAGGTAGACCGAAAACTCGCTAAGGTATCAGTCTAGTGAGAGGTAAAAAACCAATTGACCCATGAACCAGTACTAACAAGTTGAACTGAGCTAAAAAATCGACTAAACTAGTAGTTGAATCGATTTCGAATTAGTCTAACAATTGGTTTCCAGAACGGTTGTTCTGACTGGTTCAAAGCAAATAAATTATTAAAAAAAATTATAAATTTTGCTTCAACTACCAATTCAATTGGTCCTTTAGGCCTTCTTTGGTTTGGCTTTTAATGCCAGTGATGTGCAGTTTGGGTGAATATGTGCTACCAACCTCACTGCTATACTGTTTGGTTAAGCATGTCAGTTTAGTGAGAAGACATTTTCACCACGCTGATATGCTGAAAATTAGCTGGATATTTCAGCTGCAATTGAAATTCACTGAGCTGTTGGTATTTTTAACAGACAAACATACCCTTATTTTTATTTATTATTTTATCATTTTATCCTTGAAAGTTAAACTAATTTCTTTCTCAATCTTATTTGGCAGCCAAATTTTGCTGAAAACGGCGAAAGCTCTTCAACCCTTCCTCAATCGACAATTGATAAGCCTATGATTGTAAGGGTTAAGCGTAAATTTATCCCTTTGGTTTCGTCTTGATGCTTTTTGTATGTCATTTCTTTTCATTCTTTCATTTCTTTACCCTTTTTTATGTTTCCTTTTGCTTCCATTATAAATTAAAATGCAATTTTGAAACTTAAGGAATACTCATGTTGTCTGTTGCAGGGCTGGAAATCAATGAGAGACCTTTGAAACGTCCCTTTTCTGATTTTGAGAAACTATCGATATCTGAATCGTCCCAAAGAGGTTTTTCTTTTCCCGATTAAATTTAAGGGTCATTCTTAATTTGCATGCTCCATAATTTAGAAATTTCTAAAATTGAAGCAATGATGTTGTTTAGAGGAGTTGAAGAGTGAGAAAGTATTTTTCTTTAGTGTTCATCTTATGGCTTTCATCATTTGTTCTGATTTTGTTGATCTGATAGCATTTTTTTTGCTTTGTCTACATTTTAATTTACTGTATAAAGCTGGATTTATGAGTAATATTACAGTCTCAGCCTTTAGGAATTATGTTGACAATATTAAACTAAAGAGAAAAATGGAGAGTGAAGAGCAGTAAGTAAAATGTAAAATGATGAATGTATACCCCCAAATCTTGAATTTGGATCCAAGTAACATAAAATGGGAGAGAATGAGTTAAAAGGATCATTCAAAATGGGAATATTTTTACAAAAGTGGAGGCAAGTTGATTTGGATTTTAAAAAAGGGTATAAGTTTGATGATGCTAACACGTGTTGATGCAGTCACCTGCATCTGCCATTGTAATTTGTCTTCCCAGATAGAACCTGATATATAATTGTAAACTAACAGATAAATGCTAGCAGTTCACGTTCTTATAAAAATAAAAATCGACCCTAATGTCAGGTTTGATCTGAAGCGAGTCTTGTGATTACTATATTAAAGTTTAACTTGTGATTAGAAGAAATTTGAAGAAATTTGTGATAAGAATATGAAGAATCTGAAGCGAGTCTTGTGATTAGAAGAAATTTGTTTTCTAAAGTTTAACTTGTTTTGGCTTTAAATGGAATGGAGCTCTCAAGAAAAAAAAACCCTTGACATGTTACCTTCTTATTTTTAATTAGGAAACTATGCCCTCTTTTTTCTTTTCTTATTTTGCGATTGGGGACTTGTTCCATGTGGTTACTATAGTAAACAAATTAAGTTTGCTTAATTGATTAGAAAGAGCTAATTAAATTAACCGATGGATTTGCATTGTTCCATGGCTTTTTTGCTAGTAAATATTTGTAACTGTTAGCTTCATCTTTAACGCACATGATCTTGATTTGTATATTGCTTGGGAGAAAGGATAGCAAACTCAAACATATTACAGTTTTTAGATCTGTAGTTTTCCTGAATAAGTTGATGCAAATGGAACCCAATACTAATAATTCCTTAAACTAGTTTTATGCATTTCTTGGCCATCATTTTCTATTTTTAATTTCCCATAACCACCTTCAATTTCCCATGCCTTAATTATAGGGGATGATTGATTTCTAAACATGGGAAAAATAACCCTCCATTTCCCCACTAAACCAATAAAACTTTGCCCATTTTTAATAGAATATATTTATACCACCCCTTCCCACTTCTAAGGTCACTTTCTCAAACCTTGAAATACTTATATGTGTCATATACAAATATCTTCAATTTATTTTAATTTTTTTAATGAATTTATATGCTTCTTTTAACTCAAATTTGAACATGATCGTATTACATTTTCTTCTGTGAAAAGGAAAAAATAACGTTCCTGAGTATAGTTGGCTATTGAATTCTACATTGATTGATGCCATAATCTCGAGTGATTAAATGCATGCTTTTTTGGAGACTAAAATAAAAATTTGATGACTAGTGTTGCTAAGAAAAACCATCTGCTCAAGTTTGCTTACACTTTTGAAAAAATAGTCATAATCAATCATCCTTTCTATATCCTCGTTATTGTTTACCATGGATCTTTGAGAATTTTTTCTTTAGTGTTCATCTTATGACTTTCATCCACTCGTGATGTAACACCCCTTACCTATATTCGACACCGGAATAGAGTACGAGGCATTACCAGAACACGTACACTTGTAAACGTATTGAACCGAGTTATAAAATTCTATTAATTATTAAAACTTTCAAATTTTTAACATGCTTTTATAATTCTTCACAATATAAATAATACAACATTTCCTGCCAACCACAATCGAGCTTCCGATAATCATTTCACTGCATCTAATAATTGTACATATTACCAATAATAATTCAATTCTAATAATAAAACACATATCTAAATAATATTCATCACCAAATAACATTCATTTTAATTAAAATAATACAGAATATAGATCATACGAACTTACCAGGCTAAATTACAGAAATACCAAAATTTAGGCACATTTTGGTAATTTTCTATTTTCTCAAATTTCCACCCAATCTTGATCTAAATTAATATTTTATTCAATTTACTAATTTAAATAATAAAACAATTCATTTCATGCAATTTGGTCACTTTTTGACATTTTTACAAATTTACCCTTAAAGTTTCACATTTGTTCAATTTAGTCCCTGAACCTAAAACATGTAAATTGGTCATTTTTAATGAAAACTCATGCTAGTTGAATAATCATATATTTTCCTCCTCCTCCTCTCCATTCCACATCCTTAATATATATAACATGCTTATATGTAACATTATCTACAATTTCACATTTATTAATATTCATTCAAAGCTATCCACTTGAGTCATAGTCACTAAATTGTTTATATCTTGAGCTAAAGAACTCAAAATTGAGATATGTTAATTTTATATGAAACTAGACTCACATATATTCTTAGCATAAAATTTTAGAATTTTTGGTTTAGCCAATAAGTACAGTTTATTCTTTAAAGTCATATCTATTCTGCTGCCTGACAGTTCCGACCCTTCTTTACTAAAAATTAATTATATCCTCGTACAGAATTCTAATGATGTTACCATTTGTTTCTATTGAAAATATACTCATTAAGGATTTAAAAATATAAATTTAAGACTCTAATTATTTTTCTCCAATTTTTGATGATTTTTCAAAGTCAGAACAGGGGAACCCGAAATCATTCCAACCTTATCTCACAAAACTTATTATATCTCATAATTTACAACTCCATTGCTTACACTGTTTCTTCAATGAGAAACTAGAGTCAATAATCTCTAATGTCATATTTTTTTCATCCTCTAATTAAATTTATACGATTTTTGGTAAATTTTCAAAGTCAGACTACTACTGCTGTCTCAAAACTATTTTAGTGTAAAATGTTGATAACTAAGTTTATAACACTTTCCTTTCCTTTCTCTTCAATATTTTCCATCACTTTCTCTTATTTCCCTTTACTAACATAACAAGAACATATAACCTTCTATAATAAAACCCTACATTAACATCAATCTCATACTTTTTCAATAATATCAAACTCAAAAATATATTGAAATCTTGATGTTCTTACCTTGCTCAATTGATTTCAATCTTTAACTTAATTTTCTCTCTCCTCCAGCCTCTATTTATTGAATCTAACTTGATATTCTAGCTCCCCATAGTCTCCTTGTTATCTTTCTCTCTTGATGGCTATAGAAATTCTTTTGATTTCTAGGTGGAAATGGTAGATTTTTGGTGGAAGGACCAAATTGTAAAGAAAGCAAAACTTTCTTTCCTCTCTTCTCTTCAACGTGAGATGCATGAAAAAGATGATGATTTCTCATCATCTTTCCTCCCTTTTATATTAATCATTTAATAATAAAATAATACTAAAAATCTTAATAAAATATTAATTAAATAATATTTATCTAATTAATTAATTAAAAAAATCACAAACATCATCATTACATTCTAGAATTCTCTCTCTTTCTAATTGACCATTTTGCCCTTTATAATCTTTTGAAATTCCATCCTTGAGTCATCACTTAATTTGGTAAAATTGTAATTTAGTGCCTCAAAATTCTTTATTTTTTTCAATTTGGTCCTAATTTATCCATTTTCCTTATTTTCTAGATTATTCCACCCTTAAAATATTTACACTATTGGTCCTTCAACTTTTCATATTTACACTTTAACCCCTTAAATTTTGAGTATTTACTCTTGGATAACAAAACTTTTCTCACTTTTGCATTTTAATCCTTTCTTGAATTAATATGTCATAATATACATTCCAATGTTGACATAACTCAATTACCCTTTTTATCACTTTATTTCCTTATTTTACCATATTAGGGATATTATCTTACTTTCTTACTGTAGTAATTTTTGGGGTATTACAATTTCATAGCTAGTTAACCCTTTTAGCTTCTAGAATTCAAATTCTACATTTTATACAAATAGGTCCTTTCCTTAATTAATCACTAAATCGATAAAATTTTCATATCAGTATTTTCATGTAACCTTCCTATCATAATGCAACAAATGTCATAATTTTAAAATAAAATTTTCCTCCTCAGATTTGTGGTCACAAAACCATTGTTCCATCTAGACCCAAAATCGGGCTATTACACGTGATGTGGTATTCTTATTTTTTTATGAAACTATATTATTATATCTAATTATATATTTATTGTTTTATGTCGGTTGACATTTAAAATCAAAATAATAATAATAGATGGTAAAGACACGAAATTTTGTGGAGGGAGATAGTATCGTAGCAACAAAAGCTGTTTGGGATGATGAGCTGACGTTGATATTTTGTGAGCTTTGCGTGAATGAAGTCAATGCTAGTAATAGACCGACAACTTATCTAAACTCAAAAGGATGGGAAAATGTCGTTGCTCTTTTTCAAGCAAAAACACAAAAAAAATATGAAAAACCTCAATTGAAAAATAAGTGGGATACATTAAAAAAAGGAATGGAGGTTATGGTGGGAGTTGCTTAAGGAATCTACAGGTATTGGATAGTGTCTATCTAAAAAGACGGTTAATGCCACCGAAGAATGGTGGGCTGAAATTGTAGGTTAGTGTTAACTTTATCATTATTTTAATGCATAAAGATAAACCAACTCAAAATATTATGACAGTTTGTGACTTCAACATGTGCTTTATTTTTGCATTTCCTGGTTGGGAAGGAACAGCACATGACAGTAGAATTTTTTTCCAAGCATTTAGAAAACAAGAGTGAAAGTTTCCACACCCTCCACCAGGTTGAACTTTAATTTTTTTAATTAATTTTTACATAAAAACAATATTAAAATTTATAATTTATTTTAAAACTTGATATTATGTTTTACTTTTTTTAGGAAAATATTATCTTGTGGATTCAGGATATCTACAAATGGTAGGTTTTCTAGGTCCATATAGGGGGGAACAATATCATTTACCTGATTTTCGTTGAGGTAATCATCAAATATCTGGAAAAAAAGAAATCTTTAATCATACCCATTCTTCGTTACGCTCTGTGATTAAACGAACATTTGGAGTGTGGAAAAAAATGGCCAATATTAAGAGATATTCCAAGTTATTCATTCAACAAGCAAGTTTTAATAGTTATTGCAACAATGGTTTTGCATAATTACATTCGAAGACATGATTGGTCAAATGATGAGGATTTTTGACAATTTGAGAATATACCCGACATGCCAGTCTCTTCAGACCATTTTGATAGAGGTGAATCGAGTTCTTCTAACAGTGAAAGTGACCTTGAAATTGCGATGTTAAGGGAAACTATTGCAAATACTTTAATGAATCTATATTTATAAAAACATTTTGTATCATAACCTAATTTCTAGTAATAATGAAACTTGTTATGTCTTATGTTACTATATTTTTTTATTAAAAACCATCCGTTTAGATACTTCAAAATTTGATCCAAGTATAATGTTACTATTTGTGAAAATAATATTTATCATTGTTATAAAAGAATATTTAACTATAAAAAATTAAAAATAATTATCATTTTATCTATTAAATAATTTAAATTAATTATATAATTTATTAAAATATTTATAATAAAATATTAAAAGATACATTTTAATATTTTATTAAATTAATTTATAAATTAACATATTTTAATAATTTTATAAAAGTAAAATAATTTAAAAACTTCTATTATATATCAATTCTAATATGATGTCCTTAATAGTCATTTTTTATTCTCACCTCACCACTACAGCTGCGCTTGAATCCAAACACACACTCCACCATTGTTACAGTATCCAATCTCACCGCTACAGAAACTAATCTCACCGCCACCGTTGTTTTTAACCTCACCAGAGCTAAACATACCGCCCATTTAAACTAAGCCTTAACCTAGTTCAACCAGTTCGTATCGATTTGCGGGTCAATCAATTTTTTACTTCACCAGACAAATACCCTAGTTGGTTTTTAATCCAACCAGTCTGGTTCGGTTTAAATAAAATTGAATTTTGGAATTTTTATATTTAAAAATATATTTTTATATTTTTTAATTTTAAAGTTTTTTTCATATATTTTTAATTTTTTTAAATTATAATGTTTTTTCTTTAAATTAAGAAAAATAAATTTTACTTTTTAAAAAATTACATACTTTTAAAATATGAACCAAATTGACAAAAAAACTATAAATGGCGAGGGCTAAAAAAGTTTAAAAAACTTAAAAATCAGTTGACCCACAAACCGGTATGAACTAATTGAATTGGGCTAAAAAATCAGTCGAACTAACAATTGAATTGATTTTTATATTTTTTTTAATAATTCTTTTGCTTTGAACCGGTCGAGTTATTCTAGAAACCAATTGGTAAGACCAGTTCGAAATTGGTTCAACTGAATTTTTATCTCGATTCATACAGTCTGTACCAGTTTTTAGGTCAACCTATTTTTTACCTCTCACAAGATTAATACCCCAATCGGTTCTCAATCCGACTGACTAGTTTGGTCCCATTTAGATAACATTGAAGTTTGAAATTTTTGTTTTTATTTTTAAAATCATTTTCATTTTTTTATTTTTTTCATGATTTTTTAATTTTTTTTAAAATTATAATTTTTATTTTTTTAAAAAAGCTTTAAAAATTTTATATACTTCTAAAGAGTAAGGATCAAATTGACAAAAAAAATGTAAATGTTGGTGACTAAAAAAATATTTTATTTTTAACATTGTTAAGTTTAATAGAAATATTAAATGGAGAAATAAAAAATTTTAAAAAAATAACAAAAATTTAATATAACAAAATTAAAATATAAAAATTTTCTTTAAATTTCGCAAAACTTTTCACATATTTAAACCGAATTGATTTACTAAGTTGTTACTTCAAAATTTGGATCTCTCTTTTTGTCTTCATTTATTTTTCCTTTGGGGTTTAAGTAACTAAGAAATCAAAGTAAATGGGTTGGCTTAAACAAAGAAAGTAATGTGAAGCTTCCTGAGGCAGTGGCACCATGTGAAGAATTGCTTTCTTTTGAATGGCTTTGACCATGTCTACCAAATAGTAATAATAATGACTTTTTTTCTTTTGTACTTGCCACCTCCAAATTATTGAGACGTATTCACATGGAAAATCATAAGGAAATCTCATCATTACTTACATTCATTCCGAGGCAAGCAATATATAATATTTGCCTTTTTTCTGTTTTATCCAAAGTTTTGATGGATTTACAAATTAGTTTCAATAATATTTAAACACAAGCCCAATTGATAGTTTGGTGAGCAAGGCAGGGATAAGGGGAGTTGGGTAGACAAAAATATAGCTAAATATGAGCAGGGGATTATCCTGTTTATTAAAATCTAATAACAATATGTTGTCATTATTCTATATTCAGTGGGATACTTGGAAAACAATACGAAGGTCAGGGACCGGAGGCACCACCTACCCTCATATCCATTTCAATGTTTTTAGGTGTTTAACAATTTAAGCTTCTATTACATTTGAATTATCCATGATAATGGACATCCTAATTGCACCTTTGTACCTATACAAGACCAACCAAAATATATTCAATAACATCCATTTTACCATACTCAAAATCAACCAAACCATTATACATCAATTAGGCACTTAAATATAACATTTTAACCTATGAAATCACCAACCATTTTACATAGATAGCTATTCCATTCAATCATTATAACTAAACCATTTCTATCATACCCAATCCCCTTAAGGACCCAAATTTAAAGAAGAGTCAGGGAACTGATTGTATAGAATAGAAATTTGCGGGCTCTATTGAGATATTTAGAAACTTAAGTGGCTGGTTGGGAATGTTTGGATTTCAATAATGGTTTTGGATTTCAATAATGGTTTAGTTAGATTAGAACTGGCTGGTTCCGTAGTGGGACAAAATGAATAGGGTTGAGTGGTTGTATTGGTCTGTGGAGACTGTGCCAATGAAGTATATATAGGTGTGTGTGGAAACAGAATCCTTCTCAGTTCTGTTTTTACCAATTTTCCTCTATCTATAGCATCGTCTTCTTCAGTGGCTCTAAAAAAGAAGAGGCTGTAGTTGAAGGAAGCTCTGCATGTTGCAGCCGTCGTGTGAATTGAAGTCTGGTAGTAGAGAAATTGAGGAACTGGTAAGCTTCCTTACCTTTCTGTACTCATAAGTTGAAGAAAGAAGTAGAGTAAGAACTTTTAAAAGCTTTTGTATAATTATGGATTATGAGTTTTTAAGGTTTGAACACGTTTAGTTTAACCGATAGATAGTTGTCGTGCTTAGCTTCCAGGACGAAGGAGCCTCTGGCATTTGGACAAGCTAAGTTGTCAAGGACAAATGAAGCAAAGTGAGTCTCTGCACCTGACTTTTGTGTGGTTGTTGATGTTGTGATGTTTCCTTAAAGGACATTTGTCGTTGCATTGGGTTGTGTATGAATATAGAGGTCAAATAGGTTGTGTATGCGTATGTTACAAGCATATTTGTTGAATGCAATATGGTTGTGAATAGACAATTAGATACATGATGAATCATAGGTCATAACACAGAAGTAATTTATGATTATATTATATACGAAGCACGAAAGTAATTTATTTTGGAAAAATTGGAGGAATGGGCAAATGGATGGGGAAAGATAATTTTTGTTAAGTTCCGCTATTCAATTTGCTAGGTGCAAACTATTGTCACGGACTTAGGATTTTTGCCTCACAATCCGTGCGGCCTTAGGCAGTTTCTTGCTTCAAAAACGCCTAAGTCAGCCTAACTCCCACGATTTGAGGATTCAATAGAATTCCCCTTTGAAAACCAACACAAACGAAAGCAACTCAAAGATCAAACAAAGGCGAACGAAGAACGAAATAAGAACAAGCCACGAAATATCAAGAACACAAGAGAGAATAATGTTTGAGTGAATACTCTCAAGAACTCTTATTATTCCTCAAAACTCAAGTGATTTACATTGAGGGGAGAGGCCTCTATTTATAGTAGAGCCTCCCCAAATCCAACGGTACAGATCAAGTACATGAATGGCTAAGATCGAATGGTATCTACAAATCAAATCTCTAAGATTTACAAAATCATATCTCCTAAGATTACATATCAAATCTACGATTGTATATCTTCGAAGATTATGTTTCCATATGTGACGAGCTTGTAGATGGGCCTTCAATCTCTTCAAGCAATGGGTCAGTCCGATCGGGCCAAATGACCTCCTTCCCACTTGATGGATCACACGAATGTGTCATGGTTGCGGGCTCCCATGCGCAACCCATGACATTCTCCCCCACCGAATCTAGCGACGTCCTCGTTGCATCCTTCGCGTGGTAACGATCTATCTTGTCTTGAAATTGCCACAAGGCTTCAGCGGGTTCCCAACTTGTCTCACTATCAGGGAATCCCTTCCATCGGACTAGGTATTCATGCCGCGGTCGATAGTACTTTCGTCTGATCACACGATCCCCCTCAATGTTCTCCACTTCTCTATCATAGGCGGTTTTTGCCCCCATTGGTGCTCGTTTGGACTTGTTTCTGTGACAGCCCAAAGTTGACCCTAGTCAGGAAGTGGTTTCGGGACCGCTAAACCGAGTCACCGAAATGTTTGAATGTGATACTTATTGTCTAGAATATGTAATTATGAATGTGTGAAAATTTCAAGCTTCAATTTGGTTGATTTCATGTGAATTTAGTCAATAGGACTTATGTGAGAAAATTCTAAAATGTGATAGGTCAATGTGTGAGGACCTATTAGTGCATGTGGACAAAGGGGGGACTTGCATGTCAAATTCCCCCCTACTAGTAGTAGCCGGCCATGACAAGCATGGTAGACCAAGTTTGATGGCCAAGACATGTCATAGACATGTTTTGTTGGTGCATCATGGGTGGAAAAAAATAAAATAATAGGCATGGAAATTAAATAATGAAAAGGAGTATGATGAATACACAAAAAAAAAAGTGTGTAGTTGATTCTTTCCCCCCCCATTGCCGTGAGCTAAAGAAAAGAGAGGAGAAGATCTTTGTTCATCCTTTTCTCACCTTCATTTAGCCTAAATTAGAAAGAAAAACAAAGAAAAAATTTTCTCATCCTTTGGTTCATCCTTGGCCAAAAATTTTAAGGAGGAAAGAAGAAGAAAGGTGAAGAGATTCGGCCATGCATGTAGCTAGGCTAAGGTATGTTTGATGATGTTCCATGAGATGCATGCATGTTTTAGTTGTTAGCTTGAGTTCTACCTAGCCCATGGTCTAAATCTTGCTATGTGATGGAATTGGCACTTGACCATGGATGCATCATTCTTGGTTGGTGTTTGATGTTGTGGTGATGAGGTATGAGGATGAGTTAAGATTCGGCCTAGGTGGAGGTTGTGTTAATGCCATTGCATGCAAAATATGAAGCTTGTTAATGATGCATGTGATTATGGCTTGATGATTCTTGAACCTCCTTTTTAGCATTTTTGTGTGAGCACATATGTGCATTGGTTGCTAAATGGAGAAGAATCGGCTAGCAAGATGTGTGCTAAGGCCGAATGTAACTTTGCATGTTAATGAGCAATGCATGTGTTAAATTGATGAAAAGGGGGAGGATGCTTTACTAGTGTGTATATGTGTGTATTAAGTGTTGAAATCGACCCCAAAAATAGACATGCATATTCGGCCAAGGGGAAAGAAATTAGCTAATATGTTGTGTTGATGCATGATTTTTGCATGTATGAGACTTTAATGTCTAATGTATAAATATGGGCTAAGTGCCTTGTGTTCATCTTTTTGATGCCTAAATGATGAAATCAATTTATTTGTTTAATTAAGCTCAAGAGCAAAGGGGAAATAAATCCGATAAAGGGAAGGAAAAAGTGGTTGAATAGCTAGCGGAATCGTTCGACAACACCCGAGGTAAGTTCTTGAGTAAGAGAGCTTAAATTACGATGTGATTAAATCATGCTCTATGTGTGGCTATTGAGCCGAATGTGCAAGGACGATATGTGCCTTGTGTTTGAGTTTCGCAAATGAAAATGAAATATGAATGTGCCATGAATTATTGTTAGATGTGCATGATTAATTGAATGCTGTCCGGGCTAAGTCCCGAAGGCTTTGTGCTAAGTGAATATACCCGGACTAAGATCCGAAGGCATTTGTGCGAGATACAAATTCCGGGTTAAGCCCCGAAGGCCTTTGTGCGAGATACTAAATCCGGGTTAAGTCCCGAAGGCATTCGTGCGAGTTATTAAATCCGGGTTATGTCCCGAAGGCATTGTGTGAGTTACTAAAACCGGGCTATGTCCCGAAGGCATTTGAACGAGGAGCTATATCCGGTTAAATCCCGAAGGTACGTGATTTGGTAATGAATGAGCTTGCTGTAAAATTCCAGCGAATACTCGAAAAACATCCCAATATGGGGATATGTTACGTATGTGTTGAATTTAATCGAGCCCTTACAAATAAATGTTCGCTTAGTTGATAAACGAGCTACCGGCCTTCGGCTAAGTTAGTCTATTGTGTATGTACATAAGGGTTGTTAATGTTGTGAAGCAAGTTTGGTATCGGTAAATTGCGTATTATGAAATATTCCGTTTAGCTAAATGTGTGTTATTCTTTGTTTATGCTGGAATTCCTTGCTCAAAACTTACTAAGCATAAATTGCTTACTCGTTACACTGCTCCTCTGTTTTATAGATTTTTGGTTCTCCAGCTATCGGACTCGGGATCTTGAAGTCGAAGTCGCCCACACTATCAAAGGCTCTTTTGGGTACTATTTTGGTTGAATTTTGATATGGCATGTATAGGACTACCCATTGTTGTTTTTCGAGTACTTTATGAAATGTATAAGTGTACAGCCATGCGAAAATGGCTTGTAGAAGTGGAGTATGGCATTAGACCATTCGTGTTTATGAATGTATAGATGGTTTCATGATGTAACTATAGTTGGAATGGAAGTGTTGAGCAAATGATCAGCCATTGGAATGGCTAAGTATGATCATATGTGGGCATATGTATGACAAGGCCCTAGTTGGTCCATGAAACCCCGAAAATAGGTAAGGTTTACTTTGAAAACAGAGGCTGACAGCAGCAGTGGTGTGGATTGGAAAAATCACAAGAATTCGTAGGAGTGGAATTAAATAGTGAATAAATTACGTAATCGAACCTTGATGAATCTACTTTCATATGAAAGTAACGAAACAATCATATGAACAGTACAGTAAGAGATATTCGGGTTCTTGTGGAACAGGGCCAGAACAGTTTCTGGATTCCCTGTTCCAACTTTGGAAATTCACTATAAATTGACCAGAGATAATTAGGGGTCATACCATATATGTATGGATTCCTCTCTGAGTCTAGTTTCCATAGAAACAAACGGCATCAGTATTGAAGCTCTGTGCAGAGAGATATCCAAGTCGTAATGGGAAAAGGTCAGTGTAGTCGACCCCTGTAACATGGGAGACTTTGACTAATAAACTGTACTAATTGGCCTGACCAAAAATTCTAGAAAAAAATACATAGGTGGGGACATGAGTCTAGTTTCAGGGAAAAATCACAAAACTGATTTTCGAGTTGTGAAACTCAAGATATGATTTTTGAAGCGACTAGTACTCAGACTGGGCAGTGTCTGGAAAAATTTTTCAAAGTTTGTTAACATCTCGTGTCCGACTCCGGTGTCGGTCTCGGGTTCGGGGTGTTACATTAAATTGGTATCAGAGCTACGGTTTAGTCAATTCTAGGACTACCGTAATGTGTTGGGTCTAGTTATACATGCCATTTTATGTGATTACTTGATAGTGTGGTGATTTCTGACAATTGTAAATGTGTTTATAGTAATGGATCCCGATCGTGACCGAGAGGTAGCTGATGATCTTGAGAGTGTAGCGCCTGCTCCCGCACAAGGGACAGTGCCGGCAGACTCTCAACCTAATGCTAGTAATCCGAATGATGAAGCTAGACAAGCATTCTATAGCGTGATGAATGATTGGTTCAACCAATACATTCGAACTAATATGGCTGTTCCACAACCTCCATTCCCGACAAATACTACCCCCGCACCTACAATACCACCGGTAACGGACCAAATAAGGTCAAATAAGCCCCCAGTTGATAGAATCCGAAAATATGGGGCTACTGAATTTAAGGCTATGGATAGCGATGATGCCGAGCAAGCTGAATTTTGGCTGGACAACACTATCCGGGTACTCGATGAGCTATCTTGTACACCCGATGAAAGCCTAAAGTGTGCTATCTCCTTGCTACGTGATTCTGCCTACTATTGGTGGAGTACTCTGACTTCTGTTGTGCCCCGAGAGCAAGTAACTTGGGAGTTTTTCCAAACTGAGTTTCGGAAAAAGTATGTCAGTCAGAGATTTGTTGATCAAAAATGGAAGGAATTTCTTGAGCTTAAGCAAGGCTCCATGTCGGTTACTGATTACGAGCGAAAATTTGTTAGACTTAGCAAATACGCTCGGGAATGTGTTTCGTCCGAAGCTATTATGTGTAAACGCTTCGAGGATGGGCTGAATGAAGATATAAAAATGTTCGTTGGCGTTCTTGAAATACGAGAGTTCGTGGTACTTGTTGAACGAGCTTGTAAAGCCGAAGAGCTTAGAAAAGAAAAGCAAAGAGTTGATGAGGGAACTGGAGAGTTTCGTAAAAGATCCTCGGGAAGGTCTCTTCAACAGACATCGAAGAGATTTCGAGATGATGCGGGCCAGTTTAGAGGCACTTCGGGCCTTTTTAGACGAGATCGTGATCGACCCCCTGTGGGTACACGAGGCACTTCGGTCGCCAGTGTTGGGAATGAACGTCGAGATAGAACGAAGTGTCGATATTGCGGTAAATGGCATTCGGGGAGTTGTAGATTCCCTGACCGCTCCTGTTACAAGTGCGGATCAGTTGACCACTTCATTAAAGATTGCCCGAGGTTGTTTGAACAGAATGAAAATCAGAGTGGGAAACCGGGTGCTACCACTTCTCGAGGTAGACCATCTGGAAATACGGGCAATGCTAGTGGTGGTCAGAGAGGATCTAGAGATGATATAACCAGATCCGAAGCTCGTGCGCCTGCTAGAGCTTATGCTATACGTGCCCGCGAGGATGCTTCTTCGCCTGATGTTATTACCGGTACATTCACTCTCTTTGATACTAATGTAATTGCTTTGATTGACCCCGGTTCTACTCATTCTTACATATGTGAAACCTTAGCATCCAGTAAGACTTTACCTATTGAGTCTACTGAGTTTGTAATTCGGGTGTCAAATCCCTTGGGTCATTACGTGCTTGTCGACAAAGTGTGTGAGAAATGTCCCCTGGAAATTCGAGGTTCCTGTTTTCCGGCAGACTTGATGCTTTTGCCGTTTGATGAATTTGATGTTATCCTTGGTTTGGATTGGTTGACCGCGCATGATGCGATTATGAATTGCAAGAGCAAGACTATTGATTTGAGGTGCGCAAATAACGAAGTAGTCCGAATTGAGTCTGCGGACTTGAAGGGGATGCCAGCTGTAATATCAGCAATGTTGGCACAGAAATATGTAAGAAAAGGGTGCGAAGCATACCTTGCGTATGTACTTGATGGCAAAGAATTAGAAAAGAAACCCGAATCTGTGCCGGTGGTTTGTGAATACCCGGATGTTTTTCCGGAAGAATTACCGGGTTTACCACCTGTTCGGGAGGTAGAGTTTGGTATTGAGCTTGTACCTGGGACTACGCCGATTTCGATAGCTCCGTATCGTATGGCACCAACCGAGTTAAAGGAGTTGAAAGCTCAGTTGCAAGAACTGACGGATAGAGGTTTCGCTCGACCAAGTTTCTCACCTTGGGGTGCACCAGTATTGTTCGTGAAAAAGAAGGACGGAACCATGAGGTTGTGCATTGACTATCGTCAGCTGAATAAAGTGACGATAAAGAACAAATATCCGTTGCCGCGCATCGATGATTTGTTTGACCAACTGAAGGGAGCCTCAGTGTTCTCAAAATAGATTTGAGATCGAGCTATTATCAGTTGCGAATTCGAGATTCAGATATTCCTAAAACTGCCTTCAGAACGAGATATGGTCACTACGAATTCTTAGTGATGCCGTTTGGGCTCACTAATGCCCCTGCAGTATTTATGGATTTGATGAATCGGATCTTCAGACCGTATTTGGATCGGTTCGTAGTTGTGTTCATTGATGACATTTTGGTCTATTCAAGAGATGAGACCGAACATGCTGAGCATCTGAGGCTAGTGCTGCAAATTTTGCGGGATAAGCAGTTATATGCTAAGTTCAGTAAGTGTGAGTTCTGGTTAAGAGAGGTTAGCTTCTTGGGTCATGTGGTATCCGCGTCGGGTATTCGAGTTGACCCGAACAAAATTTCAGCCATACTTGACTGGAAACCTCCGAGAAATATTACTGAAGTTCGGAGCTTTTTGGGGCTCGCCGGTTATTACCGACGATTTGTGAAAGGTTTCTCGATGATAGCCACACCAATGACGAAGCTACTTCAAAAGGATGTTAAGTTCGAGTGGACGGAGAAATGTCAGAAAAGTTTCGACCAACTGAAAACTCATTTGACTGAAGCTCCAATTTTGGTGCAACCCGAATCAGGTAAAGAGTTTGTCATTTATAGTGACGCATCCCTACTTGGGTTGGGTTGCGTATTGATGCAAGAAGGTCGAGTCGTGGCCTATGCGTCGAGACAATTGAAGCCACACGAGAGGAATTATCCGACCCATGATCTCGAACTAGCTGCCATCGTGTTTGCTTTAAAAATATGGCGACATTATCTGTTTGGTGAGAAGTGCCATGTATTTTCGGATCACAAAAGTCTCAAATATTTGATGACTCAACGAGACTTGAATCTGCGACAAAGACGTTGGCTTGAGTTGTTGAAAGATTACGAGCTTGTCATTGATTACCACCCGGGAAAGGCTAACGTGGTTGCGGACGCCTTAAGCCGGAAGTCATTGTTTGCTTTACGAGCGATGAACGTGCATTTGTCTGTTCTACCAGACAATGTGTTAGTAGCTGAATTAAAAGCTAAACCATTATTGACTCACCAAATTCGTGAAGCTCAGAAAGTCGATGATGAATTGGTTGCAAAACGGGCTAAGTGTTTTCCGAACGAGGAATCGGAGTTTCAAATTGATGATGATGATTGTTTGAGGTTCAGAAATCGTTTGTGTGTTCCAAGGAATTCGGAACTCATTTCGATGATTCTGAACGAAGCCCATTGTAGCCGAATGTCAATTCACCCGGGGAGTACGAAAATGTACAACGATTTGAAACGTCAATTTTGGTGGCATGGTATGAAACGGGACATCTCCGACTTTGTTTCGAGATGTTTGATATGTCAACAAGTGAAAGCGGAACATCAAGTGCCTTCAGGATTACTCCAGTCGATCATGATACCCGAGTGGAAATGGGATCGAGTCACAATGGACTTTGTGTCCGGACTGCCCTTGTCAGCAAGTAAGAAGGATGCGATATGGGTTGTTGTTGATAGACTGACTAAGTCGGCTCATTTCATCCCCGTACGTACGGATTTTTCATTGGATAAACTAGCTGAATTGTACGTTTATCAAATTGTGAGATTACACGGGGTACCTGTTTCTATCGTGTCGGATAGAGATCCGAGATTCACCTCACGATTTTGGAAGAAATTGCAAGAAGCTCTAGGTACCAAGCTGCATTTTAGCACTGCTTTTCACCCCCAAACCGATGGTCAATCCGAGCGGATAATTCAGATACTTGAGGATATGTTGAGATGTTGCATCCTCGAGTTCAGTAGTTCATGGGAACGGTATTTACCTTTGATTGAATTCGCTTACAACAATAGTTTTCAATCAAGTATTAAGATGGCACCTTACGAGGCTTTGTACGGTCGTAAATGCCGTACACCATTGTTTTGGACCGAGCTCGGTGAAAGTAAAATTTTCGGAGTTGATTTGATTAAAGATGCTGAACAGAAAGTAAAGGTAATCCGTGAAAGTCTGAAGGTAGCCACGGATCGTCAGAAGTCGTACGCAGATTTGAAACGAAAAGACATCGAGTATCAGGTGGGAGACAAAGTGTTCCTTAAGGTTTCACCTTGGAAAAAGATACTCAGGTTCGGCCGTAAGGGCAAGTTGAGCCCAAGATTCATTGGGCCGTACGAAATCTCCGAACGAGTTGGTCCGGTTGCGTATAGATTGATTTTGCCCCCGGAGCTTGAAAAGATTCATGACGTCTTTCATGTTTCGATGCTTCGACGCTATCGATCTGATCCATCGCATATAATTAGCCCATCAGAGGTTGAAATTCAAGTCGACATGAGCTATGAGGAAGAACCGATGCGTATCCTAGCTCGTGAAGTGAAGGAGTTGCGAAACAAAAGAGTTCCGCTAGTAAAGGTGTTATGACTCAAACACGGGATCGAGGAAGCTACTTGGGAGACCGAGAGCTTGATGAAAGAACGATACCCAAACCTATTTACCGGTAAGATTTTCGGGGACAAAAATTTCTTAAGTGGGGGAGAGTTGTGACAGCCCAAAGTTGACCCTAGTCGGGAAGTGGTTTCGGGACCGCTAAACCGAGTCACCGAAATGTTTGAATGTGATACTTATTGTCTAGAATATGTAATTATGAATGTGTGAAAATTTCAAGCTTCAATTTGGTTGATTTCATGTGAATTTAGTCAATAGGACTTATGTGAGAAAATTCTAAAATGTGATAGGTCAATGTGTGAGAACCTATTAGTGCATGTGGACAAAGGGGGACTTGCATGTCAAATTCCCCCCTACTAGTAGTGGCCGGCCATGACAAGCATGGTAGACCAAGTTTGATGGCCAAGACATGTCATAGACATGTTTTGTTGGTGCATCTTGGGTGGAAAAAATAAAATAATAGGCATGGAAATTAAATAATGAAAAGGAGTATGATGAATACACAAAAAAAAAGTGTGTAGTTGATTCTTTCCCCCCCCATTGCCGTGAGCTAAAGAAAAGAGAGGAGAAGATCTTTGTTCATCCTTTTCTCACCTTCATTTAGCCTAAATTAGAAAGAAAAACAAAGAAAAAATTTTCTCATCCTTTGGTTCATCCTTGGCCAAAAATTTTAAGGAGGAAAGAAGAAGAAAGGTGAAGAGATTCGGCCATGCATGTAGCTAGGCTAAGGTATGTTTGATGATGTTCCATGAGATGCATGCATGTTTTAGTTGTTAGCTTGAGTTCTACCTAGCCCATGGTCTAAATCTTGCTATGTGATGGAATTGGCACTTGACCATGGATGCATCATTCTTGGTTGGTGTTTGATGTTGTGGTGATGAGGCATGAGGATGAGTTAAGATTCGGCCTAGGTGGAGGTTGTGTTAATGCCATTGCATGCAAAATATGAAGCTTGTTAATGATGCATGTGATGATGGCTTGATGATTCTTGAACCTCCTTTTTAGCATTTTTGTGTGAGCACATATGTGCATTGGTTGCTAAATGGAGAAGAATCGGCTAGCAAGATGTGTGCTAAGGCCGAATGTAACTTTGCATGTTAATGAGCAATGCATGTGTTAAATTGATGAAAAGGGGGAGGATGCTTTACTAGTGTGTATATGTGTGTATTAAGTGTTGAAATCGACCCCAAAAATAGACATGCATATTCGGCCAAGGGGAAAGAAATTAGCTAATATGTTGTGTTGATGCATGATAATTGCATGTATGAGACTTTAATGTCTAATGTATAAATATGGGCTAAGTGCCTTGTGTTCATCTTTTTGATGCCTAAATGATGAAATCAATTTATTTGTTTAATTAAGCTCAAGAGCAAAGGGGAAATAAATCCGATAAAGGGAAGGAAAAAGTGGTTGAATAGCTAGCGGAATCGTTCGACAACACCCGAGGTAAGTTCTTGAGTAAGAGAGCTTAAATTACGATGTGATTAAATCATGCTCTATGTGTGGCTATTGAGCCGAATGTGCAAGGACGATATGTGCCTTGTGTTTGAGTTTCGCAAATGAAAATGAAATATGAATGTGCCATGAATTATTGTTAGATGTGCATGATTAATTGAATGCTGTCCGGGCTAAGTCCCGAAGGCTTTGTGCTAAGTGAATATACCCGGACTAAGATCCGAAGGCATTTGTGCGAGATACAAATTCCGGGTTAAGCCCCGAAGGCCTTTGTGCGAGATACTAAATCCGGGTTAAGTCCCGAAGGCATTCATGCGAGTTATTAAATCCGGGTTATGTCCCGAAGGCATTGTGTGAGTTACTAAAACCGGGCTATGTCCCGAAGGCATTTGAACGAGGAGCTATATCCGGTTAAATCCCGAAGGTACGTGATTTGGTAATGAATGAGCTTGCTGTAAAATTCCAGCGAATACTCGAAAAACATCCCAATATGGGGATATGTTACGTATGTGTTGAATTTAATCGAGCCCTTACAAATAAATGTTCGCTTAGTTGATAAACGAGCTACCGGCCTTCGGCTAAGTTAGTCTATTGTGTATGTACATAAGGGTTGTTAATGTTGTGAAGCAAGTTTGGTATCGGTAAATTGCGTATTATGAAATATTCCGTTTAGCTAAATGTGTGTTATTCTTTGTTTATGCTGGAATTCCTTGCTCAAAACTTACTAAGCATAAATTGCTTACTCGTTACACTGCTCCTCTGTTTTATAGATTTTTGGTTCTCCAGCTATCGGACTCGGGATCTTGAAGTCGAAGTCGCCCACACTATCAAAGGCTCTTTTGGGTACTATTTTGGTTGAATTTTGATATGGCATGTATAGGACTACCCATTGTTGTTTTTCGAGTACTTTATGAAATGTATAAGTGTACAGCCATGCGAAAATGGCTTGTAGAAGTGGAGTATGGCATTAGACCATTCGTGTTTATGAATGTATAGATGGTTTCATGATGTAACTATAGTTGGAATGGAAGTGTTGAGCAAATGATCAGCCATTGGAATGGCTAAGTATGATCATATGTGGGCATATGTATGACAAGGCCCTAGTTGGTCCATGAAACCCCGAAAATAGGTAAGGTTTACTTTGAAAATAGAGGCTGACAGCAGCAGTGGTGTGGATTGGGAAAATCACAAGAATTCGTCGGAGTGGAATTAAATAGTGAATAAATTACGTAATCGAACCTTGATGAATCTACTTTCATATGAAAGTAACGAAACAATCATATGAACAGTACAGTAAGAGATATTCGGGTTCTTGTGGAACAGGGCCAGAACAGTTTCTGGATTCCCTGTTCCAACTTTGGAAATTCACTATAAATTGACCAGAGATAATTAGGGGTCATACCATATATGTATGGATTCCTCTCTGAGTCTAGTTTCCATAGAAACAAACGGCATCAGTATTGAAGCTCTGTGCAGAGAGATATCCAAGTCGTAATGGGAAAAGGTCAGTGTAGTCGACCCCTGTAACATGGGAGATTTTGACTAATAAACTGTACTAATTGGCCTGACCAAAAATTCTAGAAAAAAATACATAGGTGGGGACATGAGTCTAGTCTCAGGGAAAAATCACAAAACTGATTTTCGAGTTGTGAAACTCAAGATATGATTTTTGAAGCGACTAGTACTCAGACTGGGCAGTGTCTGGAAAAATTTTTCAAAGTTTGTTAACATCTCGTGTCCGACTCCGGTGTCGGTCTCGGGTTCGGGGTGTTACAGTTTCGGTTTGGGTCTTCTCCATCTTCATGGAATGGCTTAAGCATACTCACATGAAACACTGGATGGAGTTTGAGCTTTTCAAGCAACTCAAGCTTGTAGGCCACCTTGCCTACCTTCTTCAAAACTCGGAACGGCCCCTCATAACGTCGAACAAGCCCTTTATGCAACCCATTGTGTCGCAAAATCTGGTGCAGTTTAGCAAGGACGGAGTCACCAACCTGATATTGCACATCTCTTCGATTCTGATCCGCCCATTTCTTATTGCGCTTACTGGCCTTGTGAAGACAAGCTCTAGCCAAATCGTTTTGCTCTTGCCAATCTCTCGCAAATCGATAGGCTACTGGATTCGGTCCCCCATAACGAGTCGCAACAGCATTGGGTGTAAGTGGCTGTTGTCCTGTCACTATCTCGAACAGACTCTGGTTTGTCGCCCCACTTCTTTGCAAATTGTAAGAAAAGTGAGCCACATCCAGCAACTTTGGTCAGTCCCTTTGTGTGGCACTCACATAGTGCCGTAGATATATCTCCAACAACGCGTTCACTCGTTCAGTTTGCCCATCGGTTTGTGGATGCATGCTGGTTGAAAAGTTCAAGTTCGAGCCCATTAACTTGAACAACTCCGTCCAAAATCGTCCCGTGAATCGCCCATCTCGATCGCTGATGATAGATTGTGGCACTCCCCAATACTTCACCACATGTCTAAGAAACAAGCGAGCAGCCTCCTCAGCAGGACACTCCTTGGTTGTGGGGATAAAAGTTGCATACTTCGAAAACCTGTCCACCACAACAAAAATGCTTACAAATCCATCAGATTTAGGCAAACCTACAATAAAGTCCATGGATAAACTCTCCCATGGGCGCTCCGGAATAGGTAAAGGCTGTAGCAACCCAGCAGGAGCCTTCAACTCGATTTTATCTTGTTGGCACACCAAACAAGTTTTCACATAAGTCTCCACATCGTCACTCATGTGAGGCCAATAAAATCGATCCTCCAAGAAAGCCAAAGTGCGGTGCATGCCTGGACGTCCAGCCCATCTTGAATCATGACATTCCTTCATGACTTCCTTTCGTAAGTTCCCATGTTGGGGCACATATAGACGTTGTCCTTGAATGTATAGTAATTCTCCCTCGAGCCAAAATCGCCTCATTTTTCCCTCTTTAGCAAGCTCAATCAAATTTTTGGCCGTGGAATCGTGGGACAACCCTTCTTGAATGCGCTCCAATAAGGGACTATTGGGTTGGCTTATCGTTGCAAATTCCATCTTTCGGCTAAGAGCATCAGCTACAATGTTGGCACTCCCCGGCTTGTACTCCATGCTAAAATCAAACTCTGCTAGGAAAACCTGCCAACGAGCCTGTTTGGGGGACAACTTTTTCTGGGTTAGGAAATAACTATTTGCAACATTATCAGTGAATACCACGAACCTGGAACCCAGCAAATAGTGCCTCCATGTGCGCAAACAATGCACCACAGCAGTCATCTCTTTTTCTTGGACCGTGTATCTCCGTTCTGTCTCATTCAGCTTTCGACTCTCGAAAGCAATTGGATGCCCTTCTTATATCAATACTCCCCCAATTGCATAGTCTGAAGCATCCGTGCGTACCTCATACGCCTTTGTAAAATCCGGTAAAGCAAGTACAGGTTCACTCACCATTGCTTGCTTTACTTGGTCAAAAGCTTTCTCACACCGAGAGTCCTAGTCCCATACTTTGCCCTTTTTCAACAAGTCCGTCAAGGGTGTAGTGATCTTGGAGTAGCCTTCAATGAAACGTCGATAGTAGTTTGCTAAACCAAGAAAGGACCGCAATTCCGTTACCTTGGTTGGTGGCTCCCAATCGGAAATTGCTCAGACTTTGCTTGCATCCATCCGGATCATGCCACCTCCTACAATATGGCCAAGAAAAGGCACCTCTCGTTGGGCAAATGAGCATTTTTCCTCTTTGACATACAGCTCATTTTCCCGTAGGACTTGGAACACCTCCCTCAGATGTCCAACGTGCTCCTCAAGCGTCTTACTATACACCACAATGTCGTCAAGATAAACAACCACAAAGCGATCTAAGAAAGGTTGTAATACCTTATTCATTAGGGTGCAAAATGTTGCCGGAGCATTTGTCAACCCGAACGGCATCACCAAGAATTCAAAAGACCCATACCGAGTCACACAGGCTGTTTTGGGCTCATCCCCTTCGGCTACTCTCACTTGGTAGTACCCCGATCGCAAATCCAACTTAGTAAACCATTTCGCGCTACCAAGTTGATCGAACAAATCTACAATGAGAGGAATGGGATACCTGTTCTTCACAGTGATCTTGTTTAAGGCCCTATAGTCAATGCACAATCTTAAGGACCCATCATGCTTCCTTTGGAATAACACCGGCGCTCCAAATGGGGCTTTGGAAGGTTTAATGAACCCGGCATCTAGAAGTTCCCTTAACTGCTTCCTCAATTCCTCTAACTCAGGCAGAGACATTCGATATGGTGCCCTTACTGGTGGCTCAGTATTAGGCAACAACTCAATCTTGTGATCCACCTCCCTCTTTGGTGGCAATGTCTTGGGCAACTCTGTGGGCATTACATCTTGAAAAGACTGCAACAGCTGCTTCACTTCCTTTGGGATTCCCCCTCGAATTTCTCCTCCACATTGTTCCTTAAGGTGGCTAAATAGGAGACTTCGTTTCTACGTACTCCTTTGGAAAATTGGATTGCCGACAATGTTTTGCCTTCCATGTTTCCCTTTCTTTTCATTCGCACCATATAACGATGGTTCGAATCAGAGATCATCATGTAGTTCTCGGAAGGATGAATATACGCGTTAAGTCGGTCAAATAAACTCAATCCTACCACAAAATCATAATCATCAAGTGGGATTACCTTAATGGTTGCCTTGCCTGTCCACTCGCCAAGTTTGAGTTCCACCCCTTTAGCCACACCCGTTATGGGAATACTTTCTGAGTTCACCATTTTTATTCGACCCGAATCTTCCTCCACTTTGAGACCGAGTTCCTTCGCCATCTCTTTAGACATGAACAAATCAGATGCACCAGTATCAACAAGGGCATTCAATTTTCTGTCTGCCATGATGATGTCCACAAACATCAGCCCATTACTCGTCTTGTCTTCAACACCGCCCAATATCGTACCAAGACTTTTGGTGTCAGGATTGGCCTCTTTGCGTGCTTCCATAGCATTGAAAGCGGCCCTCTTTGGACAAACACTCAACCTATGTGGACCTTGGCAAAGAAAGCATCTCATTAGCTCTTTCTTATCTCCTGGTCTACCATTATAAGTCCTTGGGGCTTCGCCACTCCTTTCTGTTTGCTCTTTGTCTCCCCCACCATTGCCTTTGGGTCTTGGCTTGGGTTTGGAAGCATCATTATTGTCAAACTTTCTCCCACCAGATTCGTAGAAGTTCTTTGCCTCAGCCATAGCTACGATCAAATCAGTGATGCCTAGGCGGCGCAACTCTTGCTTAGCCCACATTCTTAGCCCATCCTCAAACATATAAAATGCTTCCTTCTCATTTAAGTCTGAGATCTGAAGCATCAGCTCACTAAACTCCCGCACATAATCTCGAACAGTACCTTGTTGCGTAAGCCGACGCAACTTAGCACGAGCCTCCTTTTCAGCATGCTGCGGATAAAACTGCTTCTTTAACTCTCCTTGGAACTCCTCCCAAGTCCCAATGGCCGTTCCTCCACGTCTCTCATTCGTGGACCTACGTCGCCACCATAAGAGAGCAACATCAGTAAAGTAAATCGAAGCAGTGTTTACCTTAGTGGCATCATCCTCAATGTCCATTGCTCAAAAATATTGCTCCAATTCCCATAGGAAGTTGTCCATTTCTCTCGCAGACCTAGCCCCCTTAAACTTCTCGGGTTTTGGAACATCTACATGACGTTGCTTCGATCCTGAAGTCAACATCCCATTTCCCAGAGCGACCTTACAAATTGTGAGCTCCCCCTTAAGCTCAGCAATCTCCTCTTTCATGGCAGTCACCAGGGCCTCAAGAGCTTCGTTCCTTACCGTCAGCTTGTTCGAAGTGGATCTAAGAGTGTCCAGCACGAATACCTTGCTGTTTTCCCTCAGTTCCTCCATACGGGTTAGGACCACTTCGAGTGTCTCCCTCATGTCACCAACAGACTCCTCGAGATTGACCACTCGATTTTCCAAGCTCGACAACATGTCCCTCGATCGACTAGCCTTCCTGGCCCTCCCATGGGTCTCTATTGGCTCATTCTCACCAACTTCTCTCGACATCCATCAATAGTGCTTTCGAAAGACTGGCTTGGATACCAACTGTCACGGACTTAGGATATTTGCCTCACAATCCGTGCGGCCTTAGGCAGTTTCTTGCTTCAAAAACGCCTAAGTCAGCCTAACTCCCATGATTTGAGGATTCAATAGAATTCCCCTTTGAAAACCAACACAAACGAAAGCAACTCAAAGATCAAACAAAGGCGAATGAAGAACGAAATAAGAACAAGCCACGAAATATCAAGAACACAAGAGAGAATAATGTTTGAGTGAATACTCTCAAGAACTCTTATTATTCCTCAAAACTCAAGTGATTTAAATTGAGGGGAGAGGCCTCTATTTATAGTAGAGCCTCCCCAAATCCAACGGTAGAGATCAAGTACATGAATGGCTAAGATCGAATGGTATCTACAAATCAAATCTCTAAGATTTACAAAATCATATCTCCTAAGATTACATATCAAATCTACGATTGTATATCTTCGAAGATTATGTTTCCATATGTGACGAGCTTGTAGATGGGCCTTCAATCTCTTCAAGCAATGGGTCAGTCCGATCGGGCCAAATGACCTCCTTCCCACTTGATGGATCACACGAATGTGTCATGGTTGCGGGCTCCCATGCGCAACCCATGACATTCTCCCCCACCGAATCTAGCGATGTCCTCGTTGCATCCTTCGCGTGGTAACGATCTATCTTGTCTTGAAATTGCCACAAGGCTTCAGCGGGTTCCCAACTTGTCTCACTATCAGGGAATCCCTTCCATCGGACTAGGTATTCATGCCGCGGTCGATAGTACTTTCGTCTGATCACACGATCCCCCTCTATGTTCTCCACTTCTCTATCATAGGCGGTTTTTGCCCCCATCGGTGCTCGTTTGGACTTGTTTCGGTTTGGGTCTTCTCCATCTTCATGGAATGGCTTAAGCATACTCACATGAAACACTGGATGGAGTTTGAGCTTTTCAAGCAACTCAAGCTTGTAGGCCACCTTGCCTACCTTCTTCAAAACTCGGAACGGCCCCTCATAACGTCGAACAAGCCCTTTATGCAACCCATTGTGTCGCAAAATCTGGTGCAGTTTAGCAAGGATGGAGTCACCAACCTGATATTGCACATCTCTTCGATTCTGATCCGCCCATTTCTTATTGCGCTTACTGGCCTTGTGAAGACAAGCTCTAGCCAAATCGTTTTGCTCTTGCCAATCTCTCGCAAATCGATAGGCTGCTGGATTCGGTCCCCCATAACGAGTCGCAACAGCATTGGGTGTAAGTGGCTGTTGTCCTGTCACTATCTCGAACGGACTCTGGTTTGTCGCCCCACTTCTTCGCAAATTGTAAGAAAACTGAGCCACATCCAGCAACTTTGGTCAGTCCCTTTGTGTGGCACTCACATAGTGCCGTAGATATATCTCCAACAACGCGTTCACTCGTTCAGTTTGCCCATCGGTTTGTGGATGCATGCTGGTTGAAAAGTTCAAGTTCGAGCCCATTAACTTGAACAACTCCGTCCAAAATCGTCCCGTGAATCGCCCATCTCGATCGCTGATGATAGATTGTGGCACTCCCCAATACTTCACCACATGTCTAAGAAACAAGCGAGCAGCCTCCTCAGCAGGACACTCCTTGGTTGTGGGGATAAAAGTTGCATACTTCGAAAACCTGTCCACCACAACAAAAATGCTTACAAATCCATCAGATTTAGGCAAACCTACAATAAAGTCCATGGATAAACTCTCCCATGGGCGCTCCGGAATAGGTAAAGGCTGTAGCAACCCAGCAGGAGCCTTCAACTCGATTTTATCTTGTTGGCACACCAAACAAGTTTTCACATAAGTCTCCACATCGTCACTCATGTGAGGCCAATAAAATCGATCCTCCAAGAGAGCCAAAGTGCGGTGCATGCCTGGATGTCCAGCCTATCTTGAATCATGACATTCCTTCATGACTTCCTTTCGTAAGTTCCCATGTTGGGGCACATATAGACGTTGTCCTTGAGTGTATAGTAATTCTCCCTCGAGCCAAAATCGCCTCATTTTTCCCTCTTTAGCAAGCTCAATCAAATTTTTGGTCGTGGAATCGTGGGACAACCCTTCTTGAATGCGCTCCAATAAGGGACTATTGGGTTGGCTTATCGTTGCAAATTCCATCTTTCGGCTAAGAGCATCAGCTACAATGTTGGCACTCCCCGGCTTGTACTCCATGCTAAAATCAAACTCTGCTAGGAAAACCTGCCAACGAGCCTGTTTGGGGGACAACTTTTTCTGGGTTAGGAAATAACTATTTGCAACATTATCAGTGAATACCACGAACCTGGAACCCAGTAAATAGTGCCTCCATGTGCGCAAACAATGCACCACAGCAGTCATCTCTTTTTCTTGGACCGTGTATCTCCGTTCTGTCTCATTCAGCTTTCGACTCTCGAAAGCAATTGGATGCCCTTCTTGCATCAATACTCCCCCAATTGCATAGTCTGAAGCATCCGTGCGTACCTCATACGCCTTTGTAAAATCCGGTAAAGCAAGTACAGGTTCACTCACCATTGCTTGCTTTACTTGGTCAAAAGCTTTCTCACACCGAGAGTCCTAGTCCCATACTTTGCCCTTTTTCAACAAGTCCGTCAAGGGTGTAGTGATCTTGGAGTAGCCTTCAATGAAACGTCGATAGTAGTTTGCTAAACCAAGAAAGGACCGGAATTCCGTTACCTTGGTTGGTGGCTCCCAATCGGAAATTGCTCGGACTTTGCTTGCATCCATCCGGATCATGCCACCTCCTACAATATGGCCAAGAAAAGGCACCTCTCGTTGGGCAAATGAGCATTTTTCCTCTTTGACATACAGCTCATTTTCCCGTAGGACTTGGAACACCTCCCTCAGATGTCCAACGTGCTCCTCAAGCGTCTTACTATACACCACAATGTCGTCAAGATAAACAACCACAAAGCGATCTAAGAAAGGTTGTAATACCTTATTCATTAGGGTGCAAAATGTTGCCGGAGCATTTGTCAACCTGAACGGCATCACCAAGAATTCAAAAGACCCATACCGAGTCACACAGGCTGTTTTGGGCTCATCCCCTTCGGCTACTCTCACTTGGTAGTACCCCGATCGCAAATCCAACTTAGTAAACCATTTCGCGCTACCAAGTTGATCGAACAAATCTGCAATGAGAGGAATGGGATACCTGTTCTTCACAGTGATCTTGTTTAAGGCCCTATAGTCAATGCACAATCTTAAGGATCCATCATGCTTCCTTTGGAATAACACCGGCGCTCCAAATGGGGCTTTGGAAGGTTTAATGAACCCGGCATCTAGAAGTTCCCTTAACTGCTTCCTCAATTCCTCTAACTCAGGCAGAGACAATCGATATGGTGCCCTTACTGGTGGCTCAGTATTAGGCAACAACTCAATCTTGTGATCCACCTCCCTCTTTGGTGGCAATGTCTTGGGCAACTCTGTGGGCATTACATCTTGAAAAGACTGCAACAGCTGCTTCACTTCCTTTGGGATTTCCCCCTCGAATTTCTCCTCCACATTGTTCCTTAAGGTGGCTAAATAGGAGACTTCGTTTCTACGTACTCCTTTGGCAAATTGGATTGCCGACAATGTTTTGCCTTCCATGTTTCCCTTTCTTTTCATTCGCACCATATAACGATGGTTCGAATCAGAGATCATCATGTAGTTCTCGGAAGGATGAATATACGCGTTAAGTCGGTCAAACAAACTCAATCCTACCACAAAATCATAATCATCAAGTGGGATTACCTTAATGGTTGCCTTGCCTGTCCACTCGCCAAGTTTGAGTTCCACCCCTTTAGCCACACCCGTTATGGGAATACTTTCTGAGTTCACCATTTTTATTCGACCCGAATCTTCCTCCACTTTGAGACCGAGTTCCTTCGCCATCTCTTTAGACATGAACAAATCAGATGCACCAGTATCAACAAGGGCATTCAATTTTCTGTCTGCCACGATGATGTCCACAAACATCAGCCCATTACTCGTCTTGTCTTCAACACCGCCCAATATCGTACCAAGACTTTTGGTGTCAGGATTGGCCTCTTCGCGTGCTTCCATAGCATTGAAAGCGGCCCTCTTTGGACAAACACTCAACCTATGTGGACCTTGGCAAAGAAAGCATCTCATTGGCTCTTTCTTATCTCCTGGTCTACCATTATAAGTCCTTAGGGCTTCGCCACTCCTTTCTGTTTGCTCTTTGTCTCCCCCACCATTGCCTTTGGGTCTTGGCTTGGGTTTGGAAGCATCATTATTGTCAAACTTTCTCCCACCAGCTTCGTAGAAGTTCTCTGCCTCAGCCATAGCTACGGTCAAATCGGTGATGCCTAGGCGGCGCAACTCTTGCTTAGCCCACATTCTTAGCCCATCCTCAAACATATAAAATGCTTCCTTCTCATTTAAGTCTGAGATCTGAAGCATCAGCTCACTAAACTCCCGCAGATAATCTCGAACAGTGCCTTGTTGCGTAAGCCGACGCAACTTAGCACGAGCCTCCTTTTCAGCATGCTGCGGATAAAACTGCTTCTTTAACTCTCCTTGGAACTCCTCCCAAGTCCCAATGGCCGTTCCTCCACGTCTCTCATTCGTGGACCTACGTCGCCACCATAAGAGAGCAACATCAGTAAAGTAAATCGAAGCAGTGTTTACCTTAGTGGCATCATCCTCAATGCCCATTGCTCGAAAATATTGCTCCAATTCCCACAGGAAGTTGTCCATTTCTCTCGCAGACCTAGCCCCCTTGAACTTCTCGGGTTTTGGAACATCTACATGACGTTGCTTCGGTCCTGAAGTCAACATCCCATTTCCTAGAGCGACCTTACAAATTGTGAGCTCCCCTTTAAACTCAGCAATCTCCTCTTTCATGGCAGTCACCAGGGCCTCAAGAGCTTCGTCCCTTACCGTCAGCTTGTCCGAAGTGGATCTACGAGTGTCCAGCACGAATACCTTGCTGTCTTCCCTCAGTTCCTCCATACGGGTTAGGACCACTTCGAGTGTTTCCCTCATGTCACCAACAGACTCCTCGAGATTGACCACTCGATTTTCCAAGCTCGACAACATGTCCCTCGATCGACTAGCCTTCCTGGCCCTCCCACGGGTCTCTATTGGCTCATTCTTACCAACTTCTCTCGACATCTTTCAATAGTGCTTTCGAAAGATTGGCTTGGATACCAACTGTCACGGACTTAGGATTTTTGCCTCACAATTCGTGCGGCCTTAGGCAGTTTCTTGCTTCAAAAACGCCTAAGTTAGCCTAACTCCCACGATTTGAGGATTCAATAGAATTCCCCTTTGAAAACCAACACAAACGAAAGCAACTCAAAGATCAAACAAAGGCGAACGAAGAACGAAATAAGAACAAGCCACGAAATATCAAGAACACAAGAGAGAATAATGTTTGAGTGAATACTCTCAAAAACTCTTATTATTCCTCAAAACTCAAGTGATTTACATTGAGGGGAGAGGCCTCTATTTATAGTAGAGCCTCCCCAAATCCAACGGTACAGATCAAGTACATGAATGGCTAAGATCGAATGGTATCTACAAATCAAATCTCTAAGATTTACAAAATCATATCTCCTAAGATTACATATCAAATCCACGATTGTATATCTTCGAAGATTATGTTTCCATATGTGACGAGCTTGTAGATGGGCCTTCAATCTCTTCAAGCAATGGGTCAGTCCGATCGGGCCAAATGACCTCCTTCCCACTTGATGGATCACACGAATGTGTCATGGTTGCGGGCTCCCATGCGCAACCCATGACACTATAACGTGCGAAGCTATAGGCCTTGCGAATGGGAAACTACGGTATTCAAGCATTAAGGATAGATGTGAAACGAACTGATATCAATTGTGTCACACCCTATACCCGGTTTGGTTGCCCGACCTGAGTTATAAGATGATACAACTATAAAACACTAACACTGTTCACCAATCAATCAAATATAGAAAAAAATATTATTTCATTATAAATTACAATCATTCCCATGTTATTCAATCATATCTTGACCTAAATCGAGCTTATGGAACAATTTATACAAACCGGGAACAATTCTCGATTAAATCAAAACTTTTACAAAAATATAGGTAAATAGTGACAACAGGGGTCACAAGGCCGTTTGGCCAGGTCGTGTGATAAGGCAGAGTCTGTATGGTATAGGGACATGGTTGTGTGGCCAAACCGTGTAGCAGAGCTTAGACTATGTGAAATGAGACACATGGTTGTGTCTCCAGACCGTGCAACTAACTGATGCCGTGTGGACTTAAAATTCTAAAATTTAAACAGAGCACACAACCATGTTACAACTGTATACACATCTGTGTGGGGCACAAGGCCGTGTGGCAGACCATGTCATAGGTCGTGTACCCAAAAACTTTTAAACTCAAACAATGTCATCCATCTTTTCTTAGAAATCAAGCTATACCATTTACATCTATTTATACCAATTCAAAACACATTAAAACGAGTGAAAACATTAAATCTAGGCCTAACCAATATGCCCTCAATGACACCACATTACAATCATGAAACAACAACCATCTAAATCATTCAACTCATTCATTCTAGCATAAAAAAATTAACAATATTCCTACCAAAAACTTGTTATCACATAAAAACCTATAGTACCATTTAAACTTGACTTATAACAACACATTACCAAATATACATTAGGCATTACATACATCATATTTGTATATAAGTTCATTCACAACCCATGTACCAAAACATGATCAATACTTGCAAAGTAAAGATCCTATATACATGCCACAAGTAACCACACTTTCAAACTTCAAAATCTACTGAGTTAAAAGATGATAGGTGTAAACTCCTGCTGATTCGACCAACACGTTCAGAGTATCCAAAAATCTACAGAACATAATAACAAAACTAAGTATTTAAAATACTTAGTAAGCTCATACTCAATTCAATAACCTACCTTACTCATTTATTAGCTAAATGCAAATTTCTATACAAAATATTTTCCCTATCATGACATAGTTCAACAAATTTGGGTCAATAATAACGAGCATTCACGTATTCAATGTTCGTATTTCAACCACATTAACGTTACAAAATTTTATCTAAAAAAAGAGCGATTGTATCTGTTAAAATGCGCTTTTGTTTTCAGGGTTATACTCTGAGTGATCTCCCTGTGAGCGAGCTTATGCGAATGATTTGAACCAAGCAACTGGAAGCAACCAGTTCCAATCAACAAAGAATACAATAATTAGGAAAAAAACTATACTACTTTTTTTATTTTTAGTTGTATTTGGATATTCTTCATTATTTTAGTTTGCTTTAGTTTTAAGAATATTATTTTCATTTCATTTTTCTTAATTTAATAAATTTAATGAATATTTAAAATTAATAAAATAGAAAATTCGAAAATATAGGGCTATACGGACTCGAACCGTACACCTTCTCGGTAAAATAGATCGAACTGATTATTATCAAAATGATTTGGCCTATTTCAAAAAGCCAACATGCATTTTTTTGCATTGGGCTCTTTCATTAACTGATAGAAATATCAGTTAGTCTACCGTATATATATATATTTTTTAAAAAAGACGGTTCTGTGTGCTCTAATTCATTGTGCTCTAATTCATTACTGATACAGGAACACTTCCAAAGTGTTTCAAAGAGGGGAAGGGTTATCTTGACGTAACCTTTGATTTACCGATGGAATTTCATAAAAATAACTCAATACATGAGTGCGGGTAATATTCAATGCTCGTCTAAGCTAATCGTATGCAGAAATATATATGTCAAGTTTCTCATCCGGGCTAAACCATTAACAACACAGAAAATAGTTTGGCCGGGGCTATAAATGCATATAAGGTTACCAGTCCAGGCTAAATCTATATTACATGTATATTTGAGTCCACAACAAATGCTAGAGCTCAGTCCAATCGAGAATCAATCTGAAACCTCGTATATGAGAATTTTACTCGGTCCATCAGAATTGTCTCAGAATTAAATTCATTACCACATAGTCTGATTCCAATTTCAGTAGTTTATATATTTAAATAATTAACAACATTTAATAACAAATTGTAATCATAGAAGTAGTATAAACTTACCTGACAAAATGACAACTTTGTAGATACCAGTGATTATTCGACAATTTTTTCCTTTTTCGTCTATGTCAACAATTTTATCAATTTGAAGGATGAAGCTTGGACGAACTAGGGTTTTTTTTTATCCTCTTACATTTGGCCTTGAGAGTAAAAGATGAAAGAATGTTTGGTTCTTTTAGTTTTTTTAACTTATATACTATAATTAACTTATTATTTAATTAAAATTAGTTTAATAAATCACTAATTATTAACATTAACCTGAATTAACTCAATTGGTGGATGATAGTTGACTATCACTAACATTTGACGATTTATCTATGGTCTAATTACTCATTTAGTCCTCCAATTAATTAAAATTCCATAGCGATTAACTTTTATCACTTTTACAATTTAATCTTTGTACCTTAATTAATCATCCAATCATTAAAATTTTCAGACCAAAATTCAATTCACCTATAATATCAACCCGTAAATATTTAATATAAATATTTACGAGCTCGATTTGCAAAAACAAAGTCCCGACACCTCATTTTCCAAAACCACTTGAAATTAACTAATTATTCAATTAAATAAAAAATTATCAAATAAAAAATCACTATATCATAATTCTTGACTCGTAAATATTAAATAATAATATTTACGGACTCATTCATTGGAATTGTGGTCCCAAAACCACTGAAAAACAGGCTATTACAACTCTCTCCACTTAGGAAATTTCGTCCTTGAAATTTTTACTTGCGAAATAGAGTTGGGTACTATAACCTCATAAAATTTTTTGGTTTCACCATAGCTTATTCAATACAAAATCGGTGTCATAGAACTCCCACTAATAGCTCTTCTGAATATATAAGTCTGACTGTATTTCTATCTCATCGAAATTAATCACATATGAGGAATCTGATCTATACCGTCATAGTATCGAAACATGGAAAACATTATGATTCTTTTCGAGCTCTGTAGGTAATGTTAGCCTAGAAACCACAAGATTAATTCTTTTGATAATTTTATACAATCAAACGATACTCAGACTAAGCTTTCCTTTTCTGTTGAACCAGAATACCTTCTTTCATGAAAAGACTTTCAAAAATAATCTGTTACCAGTCTAAAACTTGATATCTTTTCTTTTCAGATTAGTATGCAATTTCTAACGATCAGAGACAACTTCCAAACAATATTTATAGCTGAAACTTTTCTACTGTTTTACATAACAAATCAATTCCTGCTAGATTCTTATCATTCAATTTTAAGCAGTACAGAGGAATTTTGTAATTGTATCAGCATAAAGTCTCGTAGTACCATTTTAATACTCTACTGATAACAATAATCAGATGCAAACTATGTTAGTGGTAGATTTTCTTTATATAATACTGCAATTTTCTTCTAGAACCTGAATAACCCGTTCAAATTATTTATCAGTTTGAAAATGAAATACTGTACAAAAATTTAGTCTAGTACCTAAGGTCTCATGTAAATTTTCCTAAGCTAGAAGTAAACCTCGAACAACAGTTAAAAATAATGGATGACGGCACGCTATGTAATTTAACAATCTTAGATACATATAACTCAATTAGCTTCTCAAGTGAATAATTTGTTCGAACCAAAATAAAGTGAACCAATTACATTAATCTGCCAACAATTACCGGTAGTCTTATATGAAATCTATCGTAATACATTCTCATTCTTACTCTGGAATTATATTAGGTTGTTAAAAACCTGAAAAAACCTGATACTCGAATTTCATTTACTGACATATTAAACTTCTTGGTACAACTCAGATATTTCTAGTTACATTCCCTTCTATCAATGTCTTCGGTTTCAAATTATTATAATTTTTGTTACCACCCAGACAAATCGAATAAATGTAGCGATGATTTTTCTGTAGAATATCTCTTTTAACCTCAGGATCATTAGGTACTCATACCCAATTTTAGAAATACAGACTTTCATCATTATCAATATTGAAATCGATGGTCTAACCATTTTGAATCTGCTTTCTTTTTAGCTAACAAAAATTTGGATTGTTTCTTTGAATTTCATGAATTCTTTGATGAAATGACAGTTTAACTCTTAACTCGACAACAGTAGAATCATCCTGATTCAAAACTCAACTAAGTATTCATCTCCCTTAATACGTATAAAGCTTTTCAGCTCAAGGCATCGACTACAACAGTAACTTTACCTGAGTGATAATCAACCAATAGATCATAATCTTTCAATTAGTCTAGACATTTGCACTATCTCAGATTCAATTCTAGAACTTCTGTTAATATAGCTTTCAACTATTCCAAACTCTACTGGTATTTATTCGATCAAACAAAACTGTCATTTTTTCATAACAACTTCATCAATGATAGAGCTATCAACGAAAGGCCTATACAAATCATCTGTAGTAAACAATAAATCCTAGAGAACTACGCACTTATGTAATATTTCCTGGAGATTTCCTAGTTTACAATTATCAGTGTTAGAATTAAGTGACCTGAATCCTTATTTAAATAAATACAGTGGTAAAATAAAATAAAAGTAAAATTTCTATAGAATTATAGGTCTTTTATTTTATTTTAGAATAAGGTTTTTTTTAAAACCTTATTAAACTCTATCTATTTGATATTGATTAGAATAAAGAGTTTCAGTCCTATTAGAATAAGGTTTTACAAGCCTATAAATAGACATAGTCTATTTCTCTTGTAATGAATTCGAATTCGACATAGTAAATTTTTTTTCTCCTCTTCTTGTGGTTTTTTCTTGAAGGGTTTTCACGTAAAATCTCTGTGTTCTTTATTTTTCTATTTCTAATTTATTTGCGATATATTTTCATTATCGATATTCTATTTTCACAAATTGGTATCAGAGCTTCCGGGTTGTTTATTTCAATCACGGTAATGACGTCTTTGAAGTATGAAATTCTGCTATTTGATCACAACACCAGATTTGCGTTGTGGCAGATAAAGATACAGGTAGTTCTTGCACAGATGGACTTAGAGGAAGCCCTACTAGGGGTAAATAAGATTCCTTCAACATTGGCGGAGGAAGAGAAGAAGCGCAAGGATTGAAAGGCGTTAACACAGTTACATCTGCATTTGTCTAACGAAATTTTGCAGGATGTGATGAAGGAGAAGACCGCCGCTAGATTATGGAAGAGGTTGGAACAGATATGTATGTCGAAAACTCTAACTAGCAAGCTGCATATGAAGCAGCGTCTTTATGCTCATCGTTTGGAGGAAGGTGCATCTGTGCACGAACACTTAATAGTGTTCAAAGAAATTCTCTCAAACTTGGAGGCCATGGAGGTTCAGTATGATAAGGAAGATCTAGGGTTGATTCTACTTTGTTCGTTGCCCTCGTCTTATTCAACCTTTAGAGATACGATTTTATATAGCCGCGAGTCTCTCACAATTGATGAGGTTTATGATTCTTTAACCTCGTATGATAAGATGAAGCATCTTGTGGTTAAAACCGACTCTCAGGGAAAGGGTCCTATTGTTCGTGGGAGACAAGATCGAAATGCTGATGATGATCGTGGAAAGACACAGGAATGGAATCCTCGTAGTAAATCTAAAGGTAGATCGAAGTCTTCAAACAGAGTTAAAACTTGTAACTTTTGCAAGAAGAAAGGGCACATTAAATCTGAGTGCTATAAGCTACAGAATAAGGTCAAAAGAGAGGCTACGAATCAAAATGGAAAACAACTAGAAAATTTTGGTAAAGCTAATGTTGTAGAAGACTACAGCAATGGTGAACTTTTAGTCACTTCTGTCAACAATTCTAAAGCGAGCGAGGAGTGGATCCTTGGTTCGGGTTGCACCTTCCACATGAGTCCCAATAGGGATTGGTTTACAACTTATGAAATAGTGTCTGAAGGTGTTGTTTTGATGGGAAATAATACTTCATGTAGAATTACAGGTGTTGGAACAATTAAAGTTAAGATGTTTGATGGAGTTGTCAGAACACTTAGTGACGTACGACATGTTCCAGAATTAAAGAGAAATTTAATTTCATTAAGTACTCTTGGTCAAAAGGGTACAAATACACAGTTGAAAGTGGTGTTTTGAAGATTTCTAAAGGTTCCCTCGTTGTGATGAAAGGGCAGAGAAAGACTGCTAAGTTATATGTTTTGCAGGGTTCAACTGTTACTGGTGATGCAGCTGTCGCATCCTCTTTCCTGTCAGATGATGATATTACTAAACTTTGGCATATGCGCCTAGGGCATATGAGTGAGAATGGTATGGTAGAATTAATCAAAGGAGGACTTCTTGATGGGAAAGAAATTTGCAAACTGAAGTTCTGTAAGCACTGCATTTTTGGGAAGTAAAAGAGAGTTCGATTCACCAGAGGAATCCATAACACGAAGGGAATGTTGGAGTATATTCATTCTGATCTGTGGGGGCCATCCAAAGTACCTTCGAGAGGTGGAGCTAATTATATGCTAACTTTTATTGATGATTTTTCCAGAAAAGTGTGGGCGTTCTTCCTAAATCAGAAAAGTGATGTGTTTTCCGCATTTAAGTCTTGGAAAACCATGAGTGAAAAACAGACGGGAAAACAAATAAAATATCTCCACACAGACAATGGCTTAGAGTTCTGTTCTGATGAGTTTAATAAATTGTGCAAGTCAGAAGGGATAGTGAGACACTTGACAATTCGTCATACTCCACAGGAAAATGGTGTTGCAGAAAGAATGAACAGAACGGTCATGGAGAAGGTTCGATGTATGTTGTCAAATGCCAACTTACCAAAGTCATTTTGGGCTGAAGCAGCCTCTACTGCATGTTTTTTGATCAACCGATCTCTAATCGTTGCCATTGAGAAAAAGACTCCACAAGAGGTATGGTCTGGTAATCCTGCTGACTAATCTGATTTGAAGATTTTTGGTAGTCCTGCATATGCTCATGTTGATAATGAAAAATTGGAACCGAGATCCATTAAATGTGTTTTTCTTGGTTATAAAGCTGGTGTAAAAAGGTATAAGTTATGGTGTCCTGAAAATAGAAAAGTTGTGATTAGCAGAGATGTTGTTTTTGATGAAACTGCTATGCTATCTATCTTATCTCTTAAAGATCTTTCAATAAAGAAAATCAAAAGCAGGTGGAGCATCAGATTAATAAAGAATCTACAACAGAGTCGAAAACTGAAGCCAGTACAAAAATTCAAAATAGAGTTGCTTCTTCACCACAATACTCTATCACCAAAAATAGAACTAAAAGAGAATTTAAACCTCCAAAGAAGTATGCTGAGGCTGATCTAGTTGCTTATGATTTAAATGTGGCTGAAGATATAGATGCAAACCAATAGCCATCTAATTATTATGAGGCGGTTAGTTGTGAAGACTCAAAAAAGTGGATATTTGCTATTCAAGAGGAGATGAAATCACTCCACGAAAATAAAATATGGGATCTTGTGAAACTTCCTAAAGGTAAAAAAGTTGTTCGTTGTAAATGGGTGTTTAAAAAGAAAGAGGGGACTCCAAGATTTGAAGAACCCAGATATAAAGTAAGCCTTGTTGCAAAAAGTTACAGTCCAATTCTAGGAGTGGACTTCACAGATATGTTCTCCCCAGTTGTGAAGCATAGTTCGATTCGAGCATTGCTTGGTATTGTGGCCATGCATAATTTGGAGCTTTAGCAGTTAGATGTAAAAATAGTATTTTTGCATGGAGATCTTGAAGAGGATAATTACATACAACAACCAAAGGGTTTTACAGTCTAAAAAAAAGAGGACTATGTTTGCTTGCTGAAAATGTCCCTTTTACGGTTTGAAATAGTCACCAAGACAATGGTATAAAAGGTTTGATTCCTTTATGACTTCTCATGATTTTAAAAGAAGCAGCTTTGATAGTTGTGTTTACTTTAAGAAAAATAGTGATGTTTCTTTTGTGTATCTACTCCTTTACGTTGATGACATGTTGATAGCAGCGAAAGATAAATGAGAGATAAGAAAGGTCAAAGTCCAACTAAGTAAAGAATTTGAGATGAAAGATTTGGGACTAGCAAAGAAGATACTTGGTATGGAGATTCTCAGAGATAGAAAAGCAAGTAAATTGTACCTAAGTCAGAAGGGGTACATTAAGAAAGTTCTTTGCAGATTCAATATGCAGAATGCTAAGCCTGTTAGTACTCTTTTAGCAACCCATTTTAGACTTTCATCGGCTTTGTCTCCACAATCAAATGATGAGATTGAGTACATGTCACATGTTCCATACTTTAGTGCAGTGGGATCTCTCATGTATTCTATGGTTTGTTCACGTCTAGATTTATAATATGCAGTCAGTGCAGTTAGCAGATACATGGCGAATCTCAGTAAAGAACATTGGAAAGCAGTTCAGTAGATTTTAATATACTTACGAGGTACTACTGATGTTTGCTTATAGTTTGGAAGAACTAGACATGGAATCATTGGGTATGTTGATGTTGATTTTGCTGGATACCTTGATAGAAGAAGATCTCTCACAAGTTATGTCTTTACAATCGAAGGTTGTGAAATCAGTTGGAAAGCCACTTTGCAAGCTACAGTTGCTTTGTCTACCACTGAAGCTGAGTACATGGCGATTACTGAGGCTTGTAAAGAAGGTATTTGGTTGAAAGGACTCTTTGGTGAACTCAATGAAGACTTTCAAATCCATATAGTATTTTGTGATAGTCAAAGTGTCATCTTCCTTACAAAAGATCAAATGTTTCATGAGAGAAAAAAACACATTGATGTTCGGTATCATTTTGTTCATGATATTATTGCTCCTGGTGATATTGTTGGGAGCAAAATTAGTACTCATGAAAATCCTGCAGATATGATGACTAAGTCACTTCCTATAACCAAGTCTGAGCATTGCTTAGACTTGGTTGGTGTTCGTTGTTGAAGTTAAACCCTTAAGGGGATTTATGGAAGAGGTGGAGAACTTGTTCGTTGAAAGTTCGAGATGAAGAACTTGTTCATTAAGAATTCGTGTCAAGGTGGAGATTATTAGAATTAAGTGACCCGAATCCTTATTTAAATCAAATACAGTGGTAAAATAAGATAAAAGTAAAATCCCTATAGAATTATAGTTCTTTTATTTTATTTTAGAATAAGCTTTGTTTTTTTTAAACCTTATTAAACTCCATCTATTTCATATTGATTAGAATAATGAGTTTCACTCTTATCAGAATAAGGTTTTACAAGCCTATAAATAGACATAGTCTATTTCTCTTGTAATGAATTCGAATTAAATATAGTGAATTTTTTTCTCCTCTGCCCGTGGTTTTTTTCCCGAAAGGGTTTCCACGTAAAATCTCTGTGTTCTTTATTTATCTATTTCTAATTTCTTTGCGATATATTGTCATTATCGATATTCTATTTTCACAATTAGGAATTCATTTGAAATAACTCAGATATCTTCAGTTGTTATTAAAAGGTTTAGAAAACTTACCTCTAGAAATCTGAATTCACATTTACTAATCTTCATAAATAATTATTTATCTCGTAATATCTTAACATTATTTTTTGATGCTGATCATGTTCAATTTCATTATTTGCATAACTTATATATCATCAATTACATAGCAACAGCTTCGAGTAGATACTAGAAACTTCTGTCTATTAAATATATAAAGCGATTGACCAATTGATAATTCAAGAGGTGTTATCAGAATATCACATTGTTGAAATCAAGTCTGGAAAGAAATCTTCTATACATCTGACTCATAACTCGGAGCTAACAACAACCTGATCGAAAGTCAATACTCGAAAATACAATAGTTCTCTTAACTAAATAAATAATTCAACTATATAAAATAACAAATATTGGTTCTTCATGTTGTCTCTGACCTGCTATCTATAATCATTATACTATTCTCATAATCTTGTCTTTTTTATTCATAAACACGGTATCGTTTTCCCAGATTACACACTGAGTTGAACACTTATTTTTAACAAATAACTACTCAACAATGCCTACAATTCTTATAATTCTCATAATACTATTTTATAAAGAACAATAAAGACCAAAATGATTTCGAGTATCATACCAGTTACAAACTCATATTCTAATAAGGGTGACAATCTAGATAATTCTTCTAGAAATATATTAATAAATTCTTTATTCATATAAATGTATTAAATCCTCGATTTTGACATTCTGATATCTAGGATACAAACAAAATACAATTCCCAACCTCTTCTCCTAATCATTTCATGGATCGTTAACGCTAACATGTTATCGTTCACACAATTAATTTTGTCAATCTCAACATTTATCAAATTCTCTCTTTGACACTTAAGTACTATCTGTTTCTATCTATAGTCAATCACAGCATCATATAAAATCAATCAATTCATACTAAATATCATATCAAACTCATCGAATATCAATGACATCAGCTCAATAAGAATTTCACAACCACAAATTCTCAGTGAAATATGTTTCTAGCACAAACATACTGATCTAACATATTTGTTATTCTAATATCACAATCAGTCAATTCTACTAGCATAATCTCTTCAATTATTAAAATAATTCAAAATTAAGAATGCATTACTAAAGAATTAATCACAATCTGTATAAAAATAGTAGATGAAAAAAATATACAAATAATATCATCAAGGATAGTGGCCTCTTCTCTTACTTAATTGATATAATCTTCAGAAGGCTCACAAGTTTCAGGTCTTATAGATATATCTATCTCATGCTCAACTGATTAATCAATCAGAAATTGTTGATCATTTACCGTATCAATATTTTGAGGAAAGGGGAGTGTCAAAGAAGATACGATCGGGGGTAGAAGTTGCCAAGCCACAAAATTGACTTGCAAAAATTCTAATACTATTGATTCATTATGCTGAACAAAACACTTTCGTATCATTTTCTAACATTTACAGAACTAGCAAACGGTGACTCACTTCTCATTCAAAAGTCAGAACATTACTATCATTTCATCAGGTACAATACAATAAAACGCGGTCGATAATGTGAACTTATAAGAAAAACATAGTCAGATTGGATCAAAAGCATCACACAATATTACAAGTTATTGTGACATGTATTTCTAGACTTAATACATGTTATGTTCAGTCCTAGAATCAACTAAATCATAGCTTTCATACAAATAAATATAATACCCTATACCCGATTCGATCGCCCAACTTGAATTATAAGATGATACAACTATAAAACACTAACACTGTTCACCAATCAATCAAATATAGACAAAAATATCATTTCATAATAAATTACAATATTTTCCATGTTATACAATCATAACTGGACCTAGATCGAGCTTATGGAACATTTTAAACAAACCAGGAACAATTCTAGATTAAATCAAAACTTTTACAAAAATATAGATAAATAGTGAAAATAGAGGTAACACGATCGTATGGTCAGGCCATGTGACAAGGCAGAGACCATGTGGTGCAAGGACATGGTTGTGTGGCCAAACTGTCTAGTAGAGCTTAAGCTGTGTGAAAGGAGACACACGACCGTGCCTCCAGACCATGTAACTAATTAATGTCATGTGGACCTAAAGTTCCAAAATTTAAACAGAGCACACAATCGTGTTACAAATCGTGTGGGGCATACGATCGTCTGGCAGACAATCCACAGGCTTTGTGTACCCAAAACACCTTCAAACTCAAACAATGTCATCCATCTTTTGTTAAAAATCAAGATATACCATTTACATCTATTTATACCAATTCAAAACTCACTAAAACATGTCAAAACATTATATCTATGCCTAACCAATATACCCTCAAAAGATGATAGGTGTGAGCTCCTGCTGATTCGACCTACACGTTCAGAGTATCCAAAAATCTATAGAACATAATAAAAAAGTAAGTATTTAAAATACTTAGTAAGCTCATACATTTCAATTCAATAACCTACCTTACTCATTTATTAGCTAAATGCAACTATTCAAAATATTTTCCCTATCATAACATAGTTCAAAAATTTTGGGTCAATAAATAACGAGCATCCAGGTATTCAATGTTCGTATTTCATCCACATTAATGTTACAAAATTTAATCTGTATAACCTTTGATTTATCAATAGAACTTCGTAAAAAGAACTCAATACATGAGTGTGGGTAACATTTAATGCTCGTCCAAGCTAATCGTATACAAAAATATATGTTTCAGGTTGCCCGTCTGACCTAAACTATTGACAACACAGAAAATAGCCTAGCCAAGGCTATAAATACATGTAAGGTTACCAGTCCAGGCTAAACCTTTAAAACGACAACAGATTACCAGTCTACGCTAAATCTGTGTCACATGTACATCTGAGTCCGCAACAAATGCTGGAGCTCGGTCCAATCGGGAGTTAATCTGAAACCTCGTATATGAGACTTTTACTCGGTCCATTGAACTTGTCTCAAAATTATATTCATAACCACATAGCCGATTCCAATTTAAGTAGTTGATATAGTAAATAATTAACAACATTTAATAACAAATTGTAACCACAGAAATAGTATGAACTTACCTGACAAAACGGTAACTCTTTAGATACCAGGGACAATTTGGTAGTTTTTTCTTTTTCGCCTAAGTCAACAGTTTGATCAATTTGAAGGATGAAGCTTGTACAAACTAGGGGGTTTTTCTCCTTTTACATTCAGCCTTTAGAGTAAAAGATGAAAGAATGTTTGTTTCATTTAGTTTTTTAACTTATATACTATAATTAACTTAATATTTAATTAAAAATAGTTTAATAAATCACTACTTATTAACGTTAGCCTTAATTAACTCAATTGGTGGATGATAGTTGGCTATCACCACCGTTTGACCATTTATCAATGATCTAATTACTCATTTGGTCCTTCAATTAATTAAAATTCCATAACGACTAATTTTTATCACTTTTATAATTTAATCCTTGTACCTTAATTAACCATCGAATCACTAAAATTTTTGGACCAAAATTCAATTCACTTATGATACGACTCCACTTGATTTACTGAAACAAGGTCCCAACACCTCATTTTCCAAAGCCACTTGACTTTAGAATCGAACCACTTGAACCTAACTAATTATCCAATTAAATAAAAATTATCAAATAATAAAAATAACTTACTATATCATAATTCTTGACTCGTAAATATTAAATAATAACATTATGGACTCACTTGTCAAAATTTTGGTCCCGGAAGCACTATTTCCAGCACCAGTAAGAAACTGGTTGTTACAAATTTGCTCGTTAGAATGAAACTATGATGACAATTTATAGGTTCCATAAAGGAACACCGTGATGGCGGTAAGGTCTTACAGGGCGACACCTCAAAAGAGGTTTAATGAGTAAGACCATAGCTCAGCTATGACAGCCAGTATAGTCTATCAAGGCAATAAACACGAGGTAGTCAACAGGTGTAAGACCATAGCTCGACTATGGCAACCAGTATAGTTCGTTAGGACGTTAAACATGGGTTCTGACTGGGCAAGTCCATAGCTCAGCCATTGCGCTAGGTGATGATTGCAAAAAATTTTGGGTTGTAAAGATGACAGGATAATGTAAGAGAGATTAAAGCATGACTCATTCAGAGAGTAACATGAACGAACAAGTACGACGCGTTTATGAACACAGGTAAAGGGGATAGCCCAAGGATGTGTAAAAATTTTGAATATAAGAAAGGTGAGTAAGAACGTTTGAGAATACAAGTAAAACGATTGTCAAGGGTCGAAAAGTTCGTTAAGGTTCATTCGAAGATAATGAACACTCAACGGTCTGACTGGTAAAGTTTACTAGAAACCTACAGAAGGAAAGAATGTTTGATTAGGATTATATAACTCCGGATCGACCGCATAGGGCCAACAAGAGAAGAGTTCGACAAGGACTACCATGGACGAACAATCCAACTAGAGTAGCGGAGGGTAAGGATCAATAGGAATTACCTATTAAGCCAAAATTTTCAAAAGATCTGGAACAAGGTGATTTAGTAGCGCAGGGTGAAATCGTCAAATATGAATTTGTAACATCTTAATTTTGGGCCTAGTCGAAACAGTGGTTTCGGGACCACAAATCCGATAAGGAAAAAACTATTTATTTTATTATATTTTTATGGTCTAAATTTTCACAGAATGATTTTGTGAAAATTTCGTTTGAAAATTTCGACGTTTGGGCACTCAATTTAGTCAAAAGAACTAAATTGTAAAAAGTGCAAAAGTTGAGTTCTACATGTTAGAGGTGTCCAATTGTTATGAAATTTTAATTGGAGGTCCTTAAATAAGAATTAGACCATTGGTTAAATTTTGGACAAAAATGGACATGAGATAAGTGAAATAGGATATTTTTAAGTGAAGGGTATTTTAGTCATTTAGTAATAAAAAAGAATTAAAAGGGGAAAAGATGGCAAAATATGCTCATCTTCTTCATTTGGCCGAATTTAGCAAGGGCCAAGCCATAGTTAGGGTTTTCAAGAATCCAAGCTCCATAGTAGGTGATCCCAAGCCTCGTTTTTAATGTTCTTTATATTTTTGGAGTCTCGGTAACTTGATTTAGCTTATTCTAGCAATAATTTAACCTAGGGTTCATATTTGGAAAAATACCCATAGGTGAAATGTGTTTACTTTGATGTTTTATGGTAGAATATGAAGCTTGGAATTATGTTAAACAACTTTTGCTAAGCGATTTTAAGTGAAAACGAGTAAAACGACATAATGGGTAAAAATACCTAATGTTCATAAGTGTTAGAGTGGAAATTTGATGTTGCCATAGAAGGGAAAAATTTTCAGCATGTCATAAAACATAAGTATAAGGGATGAAGTTTAATTTCTGAGCTTTGGGGAAAAAGTGTAATTATGTAAGTTTAAGGGCAAAATTGTAATTTTTCCAAAGTTCGAGTCAAGGATTGTTTTGATGAATGTGAGTATTAAATAAGATAAATTTTCTATTATAGATCAAGAAAAATGAAATCCGGAGTTAGACTGGGGAAAGAAAAAGGTTGAAGATTAAAGTGCTAGATTTGATCATATTTTGTACCGAGGTAAGTTTACGGTAAATAAATGAAATATTTTGATAATTATTAGTAATGCTGTTATTTTTCAGAAATTATGTATTTATTTCATGAAAATATTTAATGTTGACTTAAGTATGAGATGACAGAGAATTAGTGATACAAGGCCCGTTGAAACATTAGGAATGTATTGGATACAAATGCCATGACATTTGGGTAAAGAGATCCCATGTAAGACCATGTCTGGGACATGGCATTGGCATCATTGAGATTATGTGAGGTCCCATGTAAGACCATGTCTGGGAGATGGCGTTGGCACCGAGATGAGAGGTCCTATGTAAGACCACATCTGGGACATGGTGTTGGCACTGAGATGAGAGGTCCCCCGTAAGACCATGTCTGGGACATGGCATGGGTACCGATATGAGAACTCTCATGTAAGACCATATCTGGGATATGGCATTGGTAGTACATAAAACATCCTATGTAAGACTATGTCTGGGACATAGCTTTGGCATGTATTATTAGACAGGAGACCCGAGTATCCTTAGTATTCCAAGTGATTCAACGGGCTAGTAAATCGACCATGTTACATGAAAGTTCAGATGAAAGCATAATAATAAATTCTGGTGAGTTATAAGGATTAAGAATATCTTAGTGATCAGTTGAGAAAGAAATTTCAGCAAGGGAGGAGTAAGTTATAATCTTGAGTTATTTAATTAAGTAAGTAAACAAGTAAGTGAGTAAGTAAAGAAGCGAGTAAAGATTCTAATGTTTGCTGAAATTTATGAGTATGATTATTTATGATAAATGTTGTTATTTATTTACTTGTAAACTTACTAAGTTTTATGCTTACTTTCTTTATTTTCCTTATTTTTATAGTATCGCCAAGTCAGTTCGAGGATCATAAGGACGTCGGAGTTCGTCTCACACTATCTATAGACATCTCGGTATTATGTGATTTCGAAACATGTAAAGCTACGACATGTATGGAGACTTAGTCATTTTGAGTGTGTTTATATGATATGGGTAATGGTTAGCTATTAAAATGGCTAATTAAGAACATGTTTGGTGTTATGGATGCCTAAATGATAGTAAATACAAATAAATTATAGAAGAGTAAAAATTTGCAATGGAACAGTTTTTGGGCAATATCAGTGATGTGATTTTGAACAATCCCCAAGGATAGTAAAAATGGAATTAGAGAGTTAATGCAATATAGTATTAAAACTTATCGAGTCTATTTTCACACGAAAGAAACGATGTAGGCAAAGGAATTTTATATTAGGAGATATTTGAATTTTAGTGAGACAGGGTCAGAGTTGTTTTTGAAGTTCCCTATTTTGATTTTAGAAAATCATTAAAAATTGTACAGAAAGAATTATGATTCATAATTTATATGTCTAGAATCTTTGGTGAGTCTATTTTCAAAAGAAACAAATGAGAAAATTATATGAATTCTGTACAATGAGATGACTGATTTTTAGTATAGAGAGGTCAGAACTATCGAGTAGAGAAATAGGGAGAATTTAACTAATAAATTGTACCAATTGGCTAACCCAAAAATTCTAGAAATTTTATAGTAAGAAGATATTTTAGTCTAGTTTTAGGGAAATTTTATAGATCTAAATTTCAAGTTTTGTAACTCGAGTTATAATTAAATTAGTGACTGTCGTGCGAGTGGACAACTTTACTGTAAATAGTGATATATGTTATTTTTTATTTTTTTAAGTATTCGAAAAAATTTTAGTGTTGTCGGTTTGGACCCAAATCATTTATGTTGCATGTTTTAGGGTCTCAAGGGTCATTTTTAGGGACATATTGATTGAACGTGAGTGAATTAATTTTAAAAGCAAATTTTTATGCTTCGAACTGGTAAGTGAAATCAGATAATGCCTCGTGCTCGACTCCGGCAATGGTCTCAGGTACGGGGTGTGACATTTATTGGTATCAGAGCCAAGTTTAGCCGGTTCTCAGAATATTCAATATGAATAAAAGTCTAGCTATACATGCCATACTTGTATTTTGATAGTGTGACGATTCTTGACGATTGTAAAATGTTTTCTTTTATAGTTATGGATCCCGAATGAGCTAGTACAGATGATGTAGAGAGTAATGCGCCCGCTCCCACAGAAGAGACGGTGCCACAAGATGTTAGTGAAAGGCCCGTTACAGTTAGTCAGGGTGGAGGGGTTCGAGAAGCCTTCTTCCAAGCTATGAATGAATGGTTTGCTGAGTTCGTTCGTACGAATCCGGCTATTAGACCTCCACCTTCTCATGATTTTCGGATTCCCCATGTAGCTCCCCCAGTTATAGGTATAGTTACAGTTATAAGAGGAAGGCCACCAGTTGATAAGATCAGAAAACAAGGGGTTGAAGAGTTTCGGGCTACTAAAGATTATGATAGAGAGAGTAGAATTTTGGCTCAAGAATACTATTAGAGTCTTTGATGAGTTATCCTGTACACCTGAGGAATGCATGAAGTCTGTTGTTTCACTTCTCAGAGATTCACCCTATCATTGGTGGAATACTCTTGTATCAGTTGTACCGAGTGAGAGAGTTACTTGGAATTTCTTTCAAGAGGAGTTCCGTAAAAAGTATATCAGTCAGAGGTTTATTGACCAGAAAAGAATTCCTTGAGTTAAAGCAGGGTAAGATGACTGTTACTAAGTATGAACGTGAATTTGTAAAACTCAGCAAATATGCTTGAGAGTGTGTATCTACAGAAGCTATTATGTGCAAAAGATTTGAAGATGGGCTCAATGATGATATTCGACTGCCAGTTGGTGTTCTAGAGATAAAAGAGTTTGTGGTTCTAGTTGAGAGAGCCTGTAAGGCAGAGGAGTTGTTAAAAAAAAAGAAAAGGGCAAAGCTGAAATTGAAGTTCAAGACATGAAGAAAAGGCAGATGAGCAGATCATTTTAGTCTACATCCAAGAGGCCTAGAGAGTTATCTATTAGATCAAATTTTTCTGCCGGGTATCGAAGCCGAAACAGAGGTAGAGGATTTGTGGGATCAAAAGCTCAGACTACTACAGTTGCAGGTGTGGGTAGTACTCGACCATCTAAACCAGAGTGTGCACAATGTGGTAGACGTCATCTCGGTGAGTGTCGAGCAAATGAAAATGCTTGTTTCAGATGTGGTGCACTAGAGCATTTTATTCGGGATTGTCCTGAAATAGTTCAAAGAGAAATAATATCGAGTGCAAGATCGGGAAATGCTCCTATTAGAGGTAGACCACAGAGGAATCTGGGAGTTGGAGCAAGTAACAGGGGTATGTCCAGAGACTCAGCAGCTAGATCAGATGTTAGAACACCCGCAAGGACTTATGCTATTTGTGCTCACGAAGAGGCATCCTCCCCCAGTGTGATTACGGGTACATTTTCTCTCTATGTTACTAGTGTTATTACTTTGATTGATCTGGGTTCGACCCATTCCAATGTTTGTATGAGATTAATGCCTAGTATGAACATGACCATAGAATCTACCAAATTTGTGATTGAAGTATCGAATCCATTAGGCCAATATGTATTAGTAGACAAAGTATGTAAAAATTGCCCTTTGATGATTAGAGGTCACTGTTTTCCGGCTAATCTCATGCTATTGCCATTTGATAAGTTTGATGTGATTCTTGGTATGGATTGGTTGACTACCCATGATGTGATAGTGAATTGTGGAAAGAAATACATTGAGTTGATATGCAAAAATGGTGATATTATTCGAATTAATTCAGAAGAGTCAGATAGTTCTCTTACCGTGATTTCTATTATGTCTGCTCAGAAATGTTTGAGAAAAGGGTATGAAGCTTATCTTGCTTTTGTATCGAATACTAAAGATCTAGATTGAAAATTGAATCAGTGCTAGTAGTTTGTGAGTTTTTCGATGTGTTTCCGAAAGAATTGTCAAGTTTGCCTCCTATTAGAGAAGTTGAGTTTGGTATTGAGTTGATTCCAGGTACCACTCCTATTTCTATTGCTCCTTATAGAATGGCCCCATTGGAATTGAAAGAATTGAAAGCTCAATTGCAGAAACTAACTGATAAAGGTTTTGTAAAGTCTAGTTGTTCTCCGTGGGGTGCACCAGTGCTTTTTGTGAAAAAGAAAGACAGTTCGATAAGGTTGTGTATAGATTATCGGCAGCTTAATAAAGTCACAATAAAGAATAAATATCCATTGCCTAGAATTGATGATATGTTTGACCAATTGAAGGGAGCCAGTGTGTTCTCTAAGATAGATTTGAGATCTGATTATTATCAGTTGCGGGTTAAAGAGTCAGATGTTTCGAAGACTGCTTTTCGGGCTAGGTATGGTCACTATGAGATTCTTGTGATGCCATTTGGTTTGACTAATGCTCCTTCCATATTCATGGATTTAATGAACCGAATCTTTCAACGGTACTTCGACAAGTTTGTAGTTGTGTTTATTGATGATATTCTGATTTATTCTCCCGATGTGACTGAACATGCCAAACATTTGAGAATAGTTTTATAGATTTTGAGAGATAATCAGTTGTATGCCAAGTTTAGCAAAAGTGAGTTTTGGCTTCGAGAAGTCGGATTCCTTGGACATATGATCCAAGTAAAATTTCAGCAATTGTTGAGTGGAAACCACCCAAAAATGTGTCAGAGGTTAAAAGTTTTCTTGGATTAGCTGGTTATTACAGACGATTTGTAAAAGGATTTTCCATGATAGCTACCCCGTTGAAAAGGTTATTACAAAAAGATGATAAGTTTGAATGGACTGAAAAATGTCAGCAGAGTTTTGACAAGTTAAAGGCATTGTTGACTGAAGCTTCATTTTTAGTACAACCAGAACCAGGTAAAGAATTTGTGATTTACAGTGATGCATCCTTGAATGGATTGGGTTGTGTACTTATGTAGGAACATAAAGTAATAGCATATGCTTCTAGACAATTAAAGCCACATGAGAAAAATTACCTGACACACGATTTAGAGCTAGTTGCCATTGTATTTGTGTTGAATATCTGGAGACATTACTTGTACGGTGAGAAGTGCCGAATATTCACTAACCATAAAATTTTGAAATACTTGATGACTCAGAAAGATTTGAATTTGAGGCAAAGAAGATGGTTAGAATTGATTAAAGAATATGAGCTAGTGATCAATTATCACCCGGGTAAGTCAAACGTTGTTGCTGATGCCTTGAGTAGAAAGTCTTTATTTACATTGAGAGCTTCGAATATTAGTTTGGCTTTATCAGATGACGGTTTTATTTTAACTGAGTTGAGAGCTAAACCGATGTTTCTTGAAGAAATCTGTAAAGCCCAGAAAGATGACAATGAGTTGCAAGCTAAAAGAGCTCAATGCGAGTCAGGTGTAGAGTCTGATTTTCAGATTGGCTCTGATGGTTGTTTGATGTTTAGAAATCGGATATGTGTACCGAAGAATGATGAGCTTATTCGAAAGATCTTATAGGAAGCACATAGCAGTTCTTTGTCTATTCACCCAGGTAGTACAAAGATGTATAATGATGTGAAGAAAATATATTAGTGAGCAGGAATGAAAAGTGATATTTCAGAATTTGTTTCTAGATACTTGATCTGTCAGCAGGTAAAAACCAAACATCAAGTAACTTCAGGTTTATTGCAGCCTGTGTTAGTTTCTGGGTGGAAATGGGACCGAGTCACTATGGATTTTTTGACAGGATTACCGTTGACACCAAAAAAGAAAGATGCGGTATGGGTTGTGATTGATAAGCTAATAAATTCGGCTCATTTTATCTCGGTTTGTATGGATTATTCACTTGAAAAGTTGGCCGAGTTGTACATTTTAGAGATAGTTAGACTACATGGAGTACCGCTATCGATTATCTCATATATAGATCTGAGATTTACTTCGCGATTTTGGAAGAAATTACAGGAAGCTTTAGGCACAAAGTTAAGTTTTAGTACAACTTTCCATCCTCAGACCGATGGTCAGTCAGAGAGAGTTATTCACGTACTTGAGAATATGCTCAGATGTTGTGTTTTAGAGTTTCCAAGTAGTTGGGAGAAATATTTGCTGTTGGTAGAGTTTGCCTATAATAATAGTTATCAGTCGAGTTTGAAGATGGCACCTTATGAAGCTTTGTATGGACGTAAGTGTTGTACACCTTTGTATTGGACAGAGCTTAAGGAAAATCAAATGTATGGGGTTGATCTAGTCAAAGAAACAAAAGAGAAAGTAAAAGTCATCAGTGATTGTTTGAAAGCAGCTTCGGATAGACAGAAATCTTATGCAGATTTGAAAAGAAAAGAGATTGAGTTTCAAGTTGGTGATAGAGTATTTTTGAAAGTATCCCCGTGGAAGAAATTTCTCAAATTTGGCAAGAAAGGCAAACTAAGTCCACGTTTTATTGGACCGTTCGAGGTGACTGAAAGAGTTGGGCCCTTAGCATATCGGTTAGCTTTGCCGACTGAGTTAGAGAAGATTCATGATGTGTTCCATGTGTCTATGTTACACCGTTATCGTTCAGATCCGTCACATGTGATTTCCCAGATAGAGGTTAAGATTTAGCCAAACATGACTTACGGTGAAGAACCAGTAAAGATTTTAGCTCGAAAGACCAAGCAACTAAGGAACAAAAGTATTGCACTTGTGAAAGTAGTATGGAATAGGCATGGGATAGATGAGGCTACATGGGAGCCTGAAGAGGCTATGCGAAAATAGTACCCAAATCTCTTCACAGGTAAGATTTTTGGGGACGAAAATCCCTAAAGGGGAGAGAAATGTAACATCCTGATTTTAGGCCTAGTCGAAACAGTGGTTTTGGGACCACAAATTTGATGAGGAAAAAAATTTATTTTATTATATTTTTATGGTCTAAGATTTCACAGAATGATTTTGTGAAAATTTCGTTTGAAAATTTCGACGTTTGGGCACTCAATTTAGTCAAAAGGACTAAATTGTAAAAAGTGAAAAAGTTGAGTTCTACATGTTAGAGGTGTCCAATTGTTATGAAATTTTAAATTGGAGGTCCTTAAATGGCAATTAGACCACTGGTTAAATTGTGGACAAAAATGGACATGAGATAAGTGAAATAGGATATTTTTAAGTGAAGAGTATTTTAGTCATTCAGTAATAAAAAAGAATTAAAAAGGGGAAAGATGGCAAAATAAGCTCATCTTCTTCATTAGGCCGAATTTAGCAAGGGGGAAGCCATAGTTAGGGTTTTCAAGCTTCCAAGCTCCATAGTAAGTGATTCCAAGCCTCGTTTTTAATGTTCTTTACGTTTTTGGAGTCTCGGTAACTTGGTTTAGCTTATTCTAGCAATAATTTAACCTAGGGTTCATATTTGGAAAAATATCCATAGGTGAAATGTTTTTACTTTGATGTTTTATGGTAGAATATGAAACTTGGAATTATGTTAAACAACTTTTCCTAAGCCATTTTATGTGAAAACGAGTAAAACGACATAATGGGTAAAAATACCTAATGTTCATAAGTGTTAGAGTGGGAATTTGATGTTGCCATAGGAGGGAAAAATTTTCAGCATGTCATAAAACATAAGAATAAGTTATGAAGTTTAATTTCCGAGCTTTTGGGAAAAAGTGTAATTATTCAAAAGTTTAGGGGCAAAATTGTAATTTTCCAAAGTTTGAGTCAAGGATTGTTTTGATGAATGTGAGTATTAAATAAGATAACTTTGCTAGTATAGATCAAGAAGAATGAAATCCGGGGTTACATTGGGGAAAGAAAAAGGTTGAAGACTAAAGTGCTAGTTTTGATCATATTTTGTACCGAGGTAAGTTTACGGTAAATAAATGCAATATTTTGATAATTATTATTAATGCTATTATTTTTCAGCAATTATGTATTTATTTCATGAAAATATTTCATGTTGACTCAAGTATGAGATGACAGAGAATTAGTGATACAAGCCCCGTTGAAACATTAGGAATGTATTGGATACAAATGTCATGACATTTGGATAAAGAGATGCCATGTAAGACCATGTTTGGGACATGGCATTAGCATCATTGAGATTATGTGAGGTCCTATGTAAGACCATGTTTGGGAGATTGCGTTGGCACTGAGATGAGAGGTCCCATGTAAGACCATGTTTGGGACATGGCGTTGGCAGCGAGATGAGAGGTCCCCCGTAAGACCATGTTTGGGACATGACATGGGCACCGATATGAGAACTCTCATGTAAGACCATATCTGGGATATGGCATTGGCAATACAGAAAACATCCTATGTAAGACTATGTCTGGGACATAGCTTTGGCATGTATTATCAGACAGGAGACCAGAGTATCCTTAGTATTCCAAGTGATTCAACGGACTAGTAAATACACCATGTTACATGAAAGTTCAGATGAAAGCATAATAATAAATTCAGGTGAGTTATAAGGATTGAGAATATCTCAATGATCAGTTGAGAAATAAATTTCAGCTAGGGAGGAGTAAGTTATAATCATGAGTTATTTAAGTAAGCAAGTAAGTAAACAAGTAAGTAAAAAACGAGTAAATATTCTAATGTTTGATAAAATTTATGAGTATGATTATTTATGATAAATGTTGTTATTTATTTACTTGTAAACTTACTAAAATTTATGCGTACTTTCTTTATTTTTCTTATTTTTATAGTATCGCCAAGTCAGTTCGAGGATCACAAGGACGTCGGAGTTCGTCTCACACTATCTACAGACATCTTGGTATTATGTGATTTCGAAACGTGTAAAGTTATGGCATGTATAGAGACTTAGTCAATTTGAGTGTGTTTATATGATATGGGTATGGGTTAGCTATTGAAATGGCTAATTAAGAACATGTTTGGTGTTATGGATGCCTAAATGATAGTAAATACAAATAAATTATAAAAGAGTAAAAATTTGCAATGGAGCAGTTTTTGGACAGCAGCAGTGATGTGATTTTGAAAAATCACCAAGGATAGTAGAATGGAATTAGAGAGTGAATAAGATATAGAATTAAAACTTATCGATTCTATTTTCACACAAAAGAAATGGTGTAGGCAAAGGAATTTTATATTAGGAGATATTTGAATTTTAGTAAGATAGTGTCAGAGTTGTTTTTGAAGTCCCCTATTCTGAATTTATAAAATCATTAAAAATTGTACAGAAATAATTAGGATTCGTAATTTATATTTCTAGAATCCTTAGTGAGTCTATTTTCAAAAGAAATAAACAAGAATGTTATATGAATTCTGTACAATGAGATAACTGATTTTTAGTACAAAGAGGTTAGAACTATCGAGTAGAGAAATAGGGGAGACTTTAACTAATAAACTGTACTAATTGGCTAATCCGAAAACTCTGAAAATTTTATAGTAAGAAGATATTTGAGTCTAGTTTCAGGAAAAATTTATGGATCTAAATTTTTAGTTTTGTAACTCGACTTATAATTAAATTAGTGACTGTCGCGCGAGTGGACAGCTTTACCGTGAATAGTGATATAAGTTATTTTTGATTTGTTTAAGTATTCGAAAAATTTTTAGTGTTTTCAGTTTGGACCCAAATCATTTTTGTTGCATGTTTTAGGGTCTCGAGTGTCATTTTTAGGGTCATATTGATTGAACATGAGCAAATTAATTTTAAAATAAATTTTTTATGCTCTGAACTGGGAAGTTAAATTAGATAACACCTCGTGCTCAACTCCTGCAACGGTCTCGGGTAAGGGGCATCCATTCAGTCAGCATTTAACATGTCCTGGACTGAAAGTTGACTCTATTGTATGAAAGATTATAGTAAGGATCTGAAATCTAGTGAACATAAGTGGAAGATAGCCAGTGTTAGGTAATGAGCTTTACATCCAAGCGTGTGAATAATTTGGAGAGTTAAGCTTGTTAAGGAGTAAAGGAAACTTGGAGGAGGCAGAATCAGGACCATATCATAGAGAACCATTATTGTAAAGATAGAGAATAAGTCCTCCACTGGTAAGCTACGAGAAAAGGGGAAGGCATTGACCACGCTGGAGAAATCTGTGGAAGGCCAAGGATGAACAAGGAGTTGAAATCTCTGTTTAAGATTTTGTTTTTTTCAATACTCTGAAATTTCACTAGAATGTCATCTTGTAGAAATCTCACTAAGTTCATTTGAACTTACGAAATTATTTCTTATTGCAAGAAAAAGGTTTGACTCAAGGATCGAGTGGAGTGTATAGAGGGGCTCCCTTAGAGGCCACGCCTCAGGGATCGAGTCAAATGTTCCAATCTTTATTTTAAGCTTTAGTGTTGTAAATCTTACTAAGAATGTGAGGCCAAAATTTTAAAAAGAAATATATTTCTCGGTATAATTTGGTGTGTAACTTAATAGCTTTTGTAAGTTAATTACAGTAGAACCAAACATACACACATATATAATATGAACATGAACTTTCTCAAACACAATCATTAACCAAGTTTCAACCAACTATCATTTCCAAATAATCTTATATAAATATATCACCTATGTACATGCCACATAACTGAGCTTATAACGAGCAAAAGTCTACCGAATCGATAGCAAGATAATGTAAGCTTTGAAGTGATCCAATGAACATGTTCCGCAAACCGACAATCTACAAAAAAATGAAAACAACTTGTAACCATTTCGAATGCTTAGTAAGTTCAGAGGTATTAAAATGATAAACTTACCTCGTTTAACAATTAAACATGTTAAAATAATAACTTGACACAACTTGCATAGCAATTCACAACAACAAGGTGAATTCATCATATAACCGAGTCATATAGTAATACAACAATTAACATCTTATTTCAATTTAATACCATTCACATAGAATCAAAAATTCAATACCAGTTGCATAATCTCAACATCATATACACATTTGAAAACTGAAATCATCTCATTCTACTTTCATTTCTCTTTTTCATTAACCAGATAGCCCGATGAACTATAATGAGCAGATTCAGATACACGGTAACTACACCACACCGGATTGCTTGTTAAAGAAGTAACTACATCACACCAAGGCACCGAAATGCAAAGCCCGTTGGCAACATATAATCGTATAACAATATATCCCTCCACCACACCAGGGTCTTAGTAGAGACTAGACCTATCCATGGGCCGGGCGGCCCGGCCCGGCCCGACGGGCCGCTCGAAATATGGGAGGGTTTGGGTAAAAATATAGGCCCGAAATATGGGCTTGGGCAAAAATTTAGGCCCGTTTAAAAAATGGGCCAGGCCTCGGGCAAGATTTTTTGACCCGGCCCGGCCCGAAAAATATTATATATATTTTTTTTATTTTTAAAATATAATAGTTTTTTATTTTAAGTTTATTTACTTTCATTTCCTTGACTAGTGTTACAAAATAATAATAATAAAACATCAAGTTTGTTTTGCTAATCAAATGTTAGATTTTGTTACAACAATTAATACAATTAATACAATTAATAATTTGATAAATTTACTAATCAAATGTTAGATTTTATTACAACAATTAATACAATTAATAATTTGATAAATTTACTAATCAAATGTTAGATTTTATTACAATAATTAATACAATTAACAATTAATAATTTGATAATTTTACTAACAATTAATTTTAATAACAATTAGTTTTAATTTTATTAAAAAATAATTTTAATTTTAATTAAAAACGGGCCGGGCCGGATCGGGCTCGGGCCCCATATTTTTCCTCCGGGCCGAGCCTGGGCAAAATCTCAGGCCCATATTTCGGGTCGGGCCGGGCCCGGGCCTAGTAAACGGGCTGAAATTTTTTTGTGGGCCCGACCCGACCCGGCCCATGGGCAGGTCTAGTAGAGACATATGACTCGGTAATTCGCAACATATGGTGGATTCCGGTATAATTTAGTAATAACTTTGTACCATTACATTTATCCCATACTATCGCACAATTAACCCTATTGGCATGCCAATAATATCCTATCATTTATTACGTTCACTCGTGCACATTTAGCACATATAACAATTTCTTTACAATTTAGTTCATATCTCACTGTTTTGTACTAAATCAGAAATAATTTAAATTACAACACCACAAGCACAATTTCAAAATTCAAGTATATACTACAATTACATATAATCATACCACATTAACTTGGTAAAAACAGTAATAAGCAAGACGTCGAGGACTAATCCACAATTTTGTCTTTTCCTTAATTATCCTTCGATTGGTTCAAATCTCGATCTATACAATAATTCATTTCAATTTATCAATTCCAAGTACCTTATATCATCCTACTATACGTAAATGACATTTCAATTTCACTTTTTAAATGTTCCCTAATGTTTTTCATTTTATTTAATTTAGTTCCTAATATTGAAATTGTTATACTTTCAAATTTGAGCTTCGATTTCAAAATCGATCTCAATTTCATCCTTCTACAACTCTCTAATATTTATGATTACTGAAATTTAACTTCAATTCTGAATTCTTTACACTTTACTCACTATGAAAATTAGTCATTTTTCACTTCTAAGCTTAAAATCTAACAAATTAGCACCAATTTCAACAAGTATTCAACAATGGTAACTTTTGAAAACTTTAAAAATTTTATAAACTGGTACATAGACTAACTAAATCGAGTTTTCGAGACCTCAAAAACATAAAAATTACAGAAAATGGGCTAATTAACATACCAAAGCAAGGGTCAAATGTTTGAAGGGTTCAAAAATGGCTTCCAAGGTTGCTTTTTGTTGGTTTCAGTGGAGAAGGGAAAAAGATGACACTATTTTTCACTATTTTATTTTTTATACTAAAGATTAACTTTAATCAAGTAAAATTAACATAATTAAACATTAATTAATTTAATTTAAACATGATTAACAAGGTGAACGACTTACAACCAGCCCCCACTATCGAATATCCATTTAAAAATGGTTTAATTGCTTAATCGTTCTTTCGGTTAACTAAAAATCCATAACAATTAACTTTTACCTCTTTTACAATTGAGTCATTGTATCTTAATTACCTATCCAATTAACAAAATTAGAGGACCAAAATTTAATTAAACTTTACACTAACCTCATAAATATTAAAACGGGCTCAATCATCGAAAATGGGCTCTAAAACCACCATTTCCAACACCACTGAAAAATGGGCCATTACATTACTTTTCTTTAAAATTTTAATTTTAAATGATGTCACATAAGATCTAACATCTCATTTAATGGTTAAATTAAAAGTTTTAGTGATAGAAAGATCTTATTGATAAAACATCGATAGTTTGAAGATTTAATTAGAATATCTTAAAGTTTGAGTATCAATTTAGAATGAAAGTCATAGCTTAGAGATGTCTGGTGCAATCAACTAAAATGAAAATATACAAATTAAATTAGAAAATTAGACATAACAAAAGGATTAAAACTGAAATTTAATATTTTCCTATAATGTAAAGAAAAACAAAATAATACATGTGTCAAATTTTTACTAACAGATTTGGTTAGGAGATAAGATGAATTAGTATGTAGATATGGAGAGTTAATGTTCATTGTAAAGACCAATGGAATGAAAAATGTGCAAGTATAAAAATAAGTTAAGATTAAAGAAGAGACACAACCGATTTTTATTTACACAATTCAAGGATCTTACATATGTAGAGCCTTACTCAAGATATATTCTTATTCAATCACCAAATCAAATCAATCATAACAAACCATTTCTACAAGCTAAAGCTCATAACCCCTTCACAAAGCAAGTTCATGGAGTCCCAATAGAAAATAACCGATCACCAAAAAACTAGAAGTTGTCACAAAGAATACTTGAGAATTATCACCAAAAACAACTATGTATTATCACCAATGATCAACAAAACAAACTAACATTCAATAAAAGGAAAAACTAACAGTTGTTACAAAGAATACTTGAGAATTTGAGGATATACCAACTCTCGGAAGTCATGTTTCACAAAGGCTAATGGCGCTTATTTATAGGATGAAATACCAAAAAGATAATCTTCTCTAAGCAGCAAATAAACCCTTGAAAATTCCTTGAAAAATCTGAAACTTATCTCTTAATCAAATCTTCATTCAATAAAGTGATAAAAATAATAATACAAACTTTATCTAATATCCTTATGGCCACCACAAAGATAAATTGAAGTGATAAAAATAATAATACAATCTTTATCTAATACTTGTTTTGTCAAATATGCCACAATTCTATAAATACTAAACATCTAGCAATGATTAGGACGAAACCTTTCCATGGCTCAAGAAAAAAATTATTCTCATTCTAACTGAACATGGAACGAGAAATATCCAAAAATCCAACAATCTCCCCCTTGGTATTTTGACAAAATCAATAACATGAACTTCAAGACTCACCCTCAGTACAAGCAAGTGAAAATAGAGACAAACAAGCAATATAGCAGTAAAGTATCAAAAGATAAAAGTTAAAATCCACCAAGTCATTTCGCATAAGCAAGAACAAACAAATATCCTCCAAACATCCTAAGAAGAAGCAATAAGAACAACCCAAACTAAACTTCAAAAATGAGAAAGAAAATTAAATGCAAAGCAGCAACAATCATCATCAGCATTTGCACGAGCAAAGCAAACAAAAAATACCATCTATCATATCTTCCCCATTTTGAAAATATGCCAATTTACTCCCCTTTTCACCAAGGCTTCGATCCTAAATCTCGAAGAAATCCTACAAAGTGTGTTTTTCGAGCATTAAGCGGTTGCACTTCAATGCTAATGCCATCAATTTCAATTCTTAACACAAGCATTACTAGGACTTTTTGAATCATAATAGAACTTTAAGGAGCACTTGTTCCTCCTATTAGAATGGGAGATGGAATGAATACTTTTGGCACAAGATCATTGACCCAACTTAGCTTATAAAGCTTACTAGAAATTTTATGCTCCGAAGACTCAATTGTCAACATGTCATTTTTTTCACCTTAATATTCAATTGAAGCATAAGAATTTGATAAATCAAATATGGAAAGGGGAGATACTCACATGTAAAGACAGATTTGACATGCTTCATGATTTTATAAAAATAAATTCTCAAATATTGAATCGAACCTCTTAACCCACCATATAAAGAAGTTGAGCTAACAGATTATTGATTAATGACTTGTGGATCACCAGTAGCTAATTATGAATGGTTATTTTGAGTAAAACACAAAACTTAGTCATTAGTCTTTTGAGAGAAAGATGACTACTTTCAAACCATACACGTACCATGCCACTCGTGATAACATTAATAATATTATTGCAATCTTCGGTACACTCATCACTAACACTCTGATTATTTAAAACCGATTGATATTGTTGAACTAAAATTAAACATATTACTCGTACCTTAACTTGCTCAAAATTGGTTGACCCCCATATATCAATGTCATGCTACAAGTTACAGAAAAACTCTTGTACAATCTCTTAGATATACGATCTTGCTAAAGTAATGGATTTCAATAGATTAGCGGCTTTAAACAACTGCATTGGAGAATATTTTTCAAAGTGAGAAATCATAATATTTCATTCCTATACATCCTTCTGTGTAGCCACATTTTCCCTCCTTTTTCGAGCCAAAATATCAACAAAGTCAAAATGCATTACCTTAATGAACTCTTCATCTCGTTTGGATCAAACTTCACGCAAGTGCTTCAACGGATATATGGATCATCATCGAGTTCATCAATCTTACACTCCCCTTTGGCCTTCATACGAGCATGTAATTACGCCAAGGTCTCGCTATCCCCCTCGATTTAAAGCTCGATTCTTGATCAAAAGACTCTTCAAATTCTTCATTATTTGACTTTAGTGCATCTTTTGATGGAATAATCTCGTCATCTTGAGATGTGTATGTTTCTTGATCAAACTCGGTCAAACTATCACCAGTTTCTTCAATGCCCATGGTTAGCATCAAACATTTTCTCAGTGTGAGTCGGTGTCATGTTGACCTTTTCGATGATAGAGGTTGAAGATGAATGTAACTTATTCGAAGCTTTAACACCTTGTTACTGAGTCGATGCTACAACACCTTGTTGCCATTATGTCTAATTCAAAGTATCGACCCTTGTTGCAATTTATCAACTATTTCAAAAGAAGAATCTAGAGACCCACTCAAATTCATATGGGTTGTTCTCTTTACTCTAGCCATGAAATGGGAAAGGAAAAAAAACTAGAGAAGATGAATAATGATGGTGGCGATGGAACTCTACAAGACGATCAAGAGTGTCATCCACTTCTTGCAATTTTTGTAGAGATAAAATCAAGTACTTGTAATTATAATATTTAATACAAGGCAAGAGTTTAAAGAAAATCCAAATACCTTCCCAATAAGAAATAGGAGATGTGACAAACTTGGTGGGAAGGCCAAAAATAATTTAAAGCCTTATATGTGAAAAATCCCAAGAGATCCTCTCAAGCTTTCAACAAGTTTTGTGTGGGAATACAACATGAGATTTTGCGTTTGTATTATCACAATAGACCATTAGAATATGAGTTGGAACATTGTAGTGATTAAGCATTTGCTTCATTAAAATGAGTTGAGTGCAACAACTTCTAGATGTAATATATTTAGCTTCGGATATCGAGAGAAATAGAATTTTGTTTCTTCTATGGAACCATACCAAACTATTCCCAAAAAAGAAACATCCACTGAAGGTACTTTTACAACCATCGACACTTTCATTCAAATCCGCATTGTTATACTCGACTAGTGCCATGCTTGTGTCTTTAGTGTACCATAACCTTTAGTTGATAGTGCCCTTACTGTATTTAATGATCCTTTTTGCCTATTTGAGATGCTACTCCTTCATTAGCTTGGAAGCGAACACACACACCCACACTTTGAAAAATACCTGGCCTGCTAACTGTCAAGTAAAAAAAACTCCTAATTATACTTCGATACATCGTGCTATCTACTAGAATACCATATTTTTCTATCTCGAACTTATCACTTGAACCCATGGGAGTCTGAGCATTTTTTTGCTTGAGCAAGCTTAAACTTTCTTACCATATTCAACGCATATTTTTCTTCATTGACAAAAATACCTCCTTATAGTTGTTTGACTTGTAATTCAAGAAAGTGCGAAAGTTCTCTCGCCGTGCTCATTTCAAACTCAGATTACACAAGTTGAATAAAATCATCTATCGTCTTATCAGAAGTAGAACCGAAGATAATGTCGTCAGCATAAATATGAACAAGAGTGATATTCTTCATGCCTTTATTTAAATCAAGGTTTTGTCATCCTTTCCTCGAACATACCCTTATTGTAATAGGAATCAGGATAAATGCTTACATCAAGCCTTTGGAGCTTGTTTGAGACCGTATAAAGCCTTGGATAAATTAAACACGTAATCCAAATAGTGTGGATCAATGAACCCTTTCAATTGCTCAACATAAGCTTCCTCGTTAAGCCATTCATTTAGAAACATATTTTGACATCCATTTGAAATAACTTTATATCAAAATAATAAGCAACAACTAATAAAGATGAATAGGTTCTAACCTTACTATTGGAATAAATGTTTCGTTGAAATCCTCTTCCTCAATTTATATGTAATCCTAAGCCACTAGATGAGCTTTCTTCTTCGTAATATTCCCATTCTCCTCACTGTTATTCATGAATATCCATTTGGTGCCTATAACATTACATTTCTTCGGTCGAGGTACAAATGTCCATACTTAATTTTTGACAAATTATTGTAACTTTTCCTACATTGCCAAAATCTTGTGTCTATATCACGTAAGGCTTCATCTACCATTTTTGTTTCAAAAGTAAAGACATAACATCCCATGTTAATCATATATCATAAATTTGTTTGTTTCCCATAAGTCCTCATACTATCAACAATATCAACAATAACATTTCCTAGAGGATGATTCTTGGACATTCAGGCTAGAAGATTGATCTTGTGGTTATCATTCATTTCTCCTTTAAAATGCCTTATTTTTGTTTCATCTTTCGTTGGAACAAATTTTGTTTGGCAGCAACTTAATCTTCTAGAAGATCCTCCTGTGAGTTTAGAGTCATCTACTACCATATTTATTCACTCCATCACAACCTTGGTCCAATTTTAATAAACTCTATATGCTCAACTATTAATTGAATATCCCACAAAAATACCATAATCGCTTCAAGCGTCAAACTTTCTTTTGCTTTTCGATCTCTCAAAATATAGCATGGACTACCAAAGGTCCAAAAACATGCTACTATAGGTTACCTCCATTTTCATATTTCATATGGGGTAATTATTGTTAGAAGTCTGAGAAAAAAAATCTAATTATTGACATAAAATGTAATATTAATGGTCTCAGCTCTTAACTTGTGTGAAATTTTTTTTGAATTAAGCATAACTTTTACAATCTCTTGAAAAGTTATGTTCTTTCACTCAAAAATCTTATTCTTTTGAGGAGTCTTAGGGGTTGAAAATTAATGTGAATCCTTTCTTGTTCACAGAAGTCTTCAAATTCATGATTCTCAACCTCTTTTCTGTGATCACTTTGAATTCAAACAACTTTTCCTATCTTTTCATCTTTTTCATTCATGAGTTTTATACATAAATTTTCAATGATATTACAAGGCTTTGGTTTTTTTTTTAGAAAATTAACCCATATAAATCGATAAAAATCATCAATGCATACAAATACTTACGTTTTTCCTCTTAGGCTCTTGAGTTGCATAGGAATTATAAGGTCCATGTGTAACAACTCCAATGGTCTTGTGGTAGTGATATGTTGTAACTGAGGATGAGATGAACGGTGGTATTTTTGTTTTAAGTAACCTTCACATGACCTAGTGATGAATCCTTCAAGTTTTGGCAACCCTTGGATGGACCCATGAAGAACAACCTTTTGAAGACTTTTTTAGCTTGCATGTCCTAGGCGTTGATGTGAAAGATCAAGTTCATTTGTTGAGAATGCATTATAAATTTCGTTCCTTACGAGTCTATAACAATGATAAAAAAAAACATGGCTCCTTCTATTATGCATTCACCATTTGTACTCCAAACTTCATAGTCATTCTTGTTAAATCTTATGAGATACCCATCATTGTACAATTGAATTATGCTAATCAAATTAGCACACAACCTCTACGAGATTAACATTCTTATGCTAATCAAATTAGCACACAACCTCTACGAGATTAACATTCTTGAGCTCCGGGAGTCTTTTATTGGCCAGTACCATTTTCCCAACTACTCTTCATTTCCGACCATCTGTAAATGTTAATCTATCTACATTACACCTACTAAAATCCTTTAGGAACTCTTCATTTCCAATCATGTGCCTTGAGCACCCACTTTCAAAGTACCAAATTTCCTCGGTAGTAGCCTTTTGGGATATATGAGCAACCAATAGACTCTTTTCCTTTCTAACCCAGACCTGTTTTAGAGGGTCCTTCTTCCCAACTCTTGTTCAAACACTACTATCACCAAGATTGAACTTCTTAAAGTCCTCTAGAAGTTTGAAATAAAATGGTATTATATACCCTTCCTTGTCGTAATAATGACATGCAAAGCCTCGTTTCTTTTTAGATTTTACTTTTGTTCTTGGTTCAAGTTTCTGCTTAGATAGAATCACATCAAGCTTAGTACTCTACCCTCAAACATTTTTAGAGTTAGTTTAGCTTCTTCAAGTTATTTTTTCACTTTATCAATAGCATGTTTGTTTATATGTACTTCTTTTTCAAGAGCTTTATCTTGAATTTTAAGAATGCATGCTTCTTCGTACAAATCTTTATTAATTTCACACTCCATTTCCATTTTCTTTAACAGGTGAAATATGCATTTTCAATTGACCCTTAATCACTTTTATCCTCATTTTGAATTTCCATCTTAACGGTGAACGCCATAAAATTACTCAATTCTTCATCAGACTTAGATGCATCATCCTAAACTTCTTCATCGCTCTATGTAGTGACTAGAGACTTTTGCTTCTTCTTTTTATTAGCGCATTAAGATTGTATGTGCTCATACCTTTTTCATTCATAACATTGAAAAACTTTATTTCTCATGTACTCTCATTTAGTCTAGTTGTTCGTAGGCATTTCTTCACCATGTTTATCAGCGACTATCTTCTTCTTAGCAAACCACTTTAGAGTCTTGTTGAATTTCTTTAAGAGTAACTCAATCTACTCATTGATCTCTTCCATAGTCTTCATGGAATTCTTATCTATTATGGCTGAATACTGAGCATTAAAGGGTACTCTTGATTTTACTTTGTCCCTTTGAGCTTCCAACATGAGAAAAATGATATCTTTTGCTTCTTCTATTGTTGTCACCTCGATAGTAAATCATTCTAGCAAAGAACGTAAAACCTTCCAGACCAACATGGTTTCTAAAAAATGTTCTCTGAAGCAAAAAGTCTCATTAAAGATGTCGCATAGCTGAGCATAGAGTTTAGACATTGTCTCTTCTTTATCCATCTTCAAGTTTTCAAATCTTGTAGTTAGCATCTATAGTTTTGACATCCTGACAGCTGTGTTTCGTTAATGTTGGTTCTGAAGTATGTTCTAGGCATCATTTTTTGTTTTATACATGGATATTACTTTTAATTGCTTCATATCCACACTACTAAAAGTGGCATTCAGTGCCTTGGAATTTCTAAAAGCCATTATTTTCTCTTCAATTGTGTACTATGCTTTTCCTTTCAATTGAAAGGTGTCGTTTGCTCCAGCCACAGTAGGCTAAGTCTAGCCTTCTTCAATAGCCCTCAGGTAGCATCATTTATTGATATAATGAAAGTTTCCATACGCTAGTAGGCGTAATTTGAGGATCCTACAAGCAATGGAGTATATGATACTAAGTTTCCTTCTTTCATTGGTTCCATAGCTAAAGATATGTCACCAAATTATCTTCAAATAGCTTTAGAATCCCACTCTAAGGCAATTTGAGATAAATTAGTCTGCAGATATAGAGATTTAATGTTCGTTGTAACAAAAACTCTACGAGTATGAAAATAAGCTAAGAGTAAAGAAGCGACACAACTAATCTTTATTTATGCAGTTTAGAGCGATCTTACGTCTGTAGAGCCTTACTCAACATATATTCTTATTCAATCACTAAATCAAATCAATTGTAACAAATTGTATATACTGGTTAAAGCTTATAACCCCTTTAAAAAGCAAGTTCATACAATCCAAATAGAGAACAATCAATCACCCACAAACCAGCAGAAACAACTCCCAATTATCACTAATGATCAACAAAATAAACTAAGACTCACTAAAAGGAAAGACCAAAAGCTGACGCAAAGAATACTTGACAATTCAATAATTGGGAAATTTTTTTTGGCTTTAAGATTTATTAGAAAGGAGCAAAAAAATATCCCTTTGATAAAATTTTTTAAATTAAATTAAAACTTATTGAAAAAATGATTTTCTGTTTGCAAAATAGAAATTGAGTTCAGGAGTACAGTTATGAGTGAGGAAGGTATCAACACCCTCACAACGCTCATTTGTAAAATGATACCATTTATCATGTGTCATTCTTAATTTTGACTTTTTTTCTTCATGAAATCTAAAAGTTTTTACCTCAATTATCATTAGAATTTGCCCCTTTTCATAAGGCACTATTTCCACAACATAGCCAAAATTTTCTTCCCTAACTTTCCAAAGTGGTGTGTCACCAAAAGAGAATATGTCTATTAAAACAATGAAATACCATCAATATAATATATTGTAAGCAGCAAATAAATCCTTTAAAATCCCTTTAAAAATCTTAAACTTATCTCTTAATCAAATCATTATTTAACAAAGTGCTAAAGATAAGAATGCAATCCTTATTCGATATCCTCATGACCATCACAAGGATTAATTGAATCTCTTTGAGAGTCCTAACCGAACCATAATACTTTTTTTTTCAAATATGCCTTAATTATAAATATCATAAACAACCAACAATGATTGGGCCAAAACCTTCTCATGGCCCAAGAAAAAATATCATCTCGTTCTAACAAAACATGAAATGAGCAACAACAAACACTCTAATAGATGACACGTATTTTCATTTGAGAATAGAAAATAACATTGAAAAAATAATACAACATAAAATCACCTAATAAATTTTAAAATTTGACTTATAAAATTAAAAAATTTATACAGAATATATAAAAAGCAAACTCTATATATTAAGTGGGTCATGGACCACGGTTCAAAGCCCATGACCATTGCACAAAGAGCATCCCGTGGAGGTTAATATATTAAATAAGGATGCTTTGGCCCCTTAAACTAGCCCAGTTCAAAGAACAAGTGATGAAGCCTATTTACTTCAAGCCTTGGTTTCCCAATGAAGCACTTATGGAAAGTTAGGACTACCTAGGTAAATATGAAAAGTAATCTTAGAAGATATTTAATCTGATAAAAGTTGATTTTGTAATCTTAAAAGATTGAGTCAATCCCTTAAGAATATCAATTGTAAATAGGTCTTGATCTCAACCGTCGATGTAACTCAATCTGTACCATGAAATTTGGGGGAGCTCAACTATAAATAGAGCATTTCCCCCTCATTTGTAATCATCCATTATTCCCATTCTTTGCATTTTTTTGAAGTGATAGAATACTTTGAGAGTATTTACTCTGACACCTAATGTGCTATGCTTTCTTATGGTTGTTCTAATTTTTTCATTGTTCCTTTGTTTTGAGATGTTTTTGCTTTAATTTTGGTGCTTAAGATAATTTCTATCGAGAATTCTAACTTTGTAAGATTTAGGTTGACTTAGACGGATTTGAACCTAAGAAATCACCTAAGGCCACACAGATTGTGAGAACAAAGTTCTAGCGCTGTGATAGTTGGTATCCGAGCTAAGGTTCGAAGGCACTAATCAAGATGACGAATGGAATAGAAAATCAAGTTGAGAAAATAGAGACCCGTGGAAGGACCAAAAAATCTAGTCGGTCGAGGGACATGTTATCTACTTTGGAAAATTAAATGGTCAATCTCGAGGAGTCCATGTGGGGCATGATGAAGACTATCGAAGTAGTTAAGAAACACACTGATAAGCTAGACTCAATGAAGGAGCAGCTTTGGAACTTTGTATTGGAGTCCCTCCGTTCCATGACGAACAAGCTGACGATAATGGATGATGCTCTCAAAGCCATAGTGATGACCGTGAAGGAAAAGATTGCAGAGCTTAAGATGGAGCTTACGATCAATAAGGCTACTTTGAACTATGGGATGTTGGCTTTGGGAGTAAAGCAACAAAGAATGGATGCTCCCAAACCAAAAGAGTTTAAGGGGACAAGGTCTGCGAGGGACGTGGACAACTTTCTTTGGAGAATGGAACAATACTTCTATGCGATGGGCATCAAGGATGATGCCAATAAGGTAAATAATTATTCAGTTTATTTTACTGATATTGTTCTCTTATGGTGGCGTCCTAAGTCTACGAATGAGAAATGTGGTGGGAATGCTATTGGGACTTGGGAGGAGTTCCAAAGAGAGTTGAAGAAGCAATTTAATCCACAGTATGCCGAGGATGAGGCTCGTGCAAAGTTGAGCTCCTTACGCAACAAGTTACTGTTTGGAAGTATGTCAAAGACTTCATCGAGTTGATGCTTCAAATATCAGACTTGAGCGAGAAAAAATCATTCTATTGGTTTAAAGATGGGTTAAATCCTTAGGCGAAGCAAGAGTTGAATCGACAAGTTATCATTGATCTTACTGTAGCCTTGGCTGAGGTGAAGTCCTTTGTCAAGCTTGGTCTAAGGAAAAACAAGTTCAAGGCTACCAAGCCCAAAGAGACGGGCAATGGTAGGGGAGACCACGAGGAAGAACAAGAAAAAAATAACAATGCTGGTAATGGTAAGAATGGTGGTAATGGGAGAACACCTAATGGGAAGTGAAAACCTAACAACAAACCGAAAGAGCCAATAAAGTGCTTTATTTATGATAGTCCACATATGGTGAGGTAATGTCCAAAACGATCTGTACTTTCTAACATCGAATGGGAGGATGAGCTAAACAAAGCAACAATAAGGCTTGGTTTGATCGTGAGTGGTGTCCTAGCCAATAGGGTTAGATAGAGTGAAAAAAACCTAGTGGAGTGCTTCTTATATTGTGGTTCGCATGGAATGCAGGATTGTCTATAGCGATCTAAATTGTCTATGATCAATAAAAGAGAGAAAGTAGAGCCCAATGAGAGTAAGGCTTCAAAGCTTAGGTTAATGATACTCAAATCTGTGAAAGCGAAGAGGGATTGTAACTAGAAAAGGGTTAATGTATGTGGACATCAACATCGCAGGTCAAAGTAAGAGTGCACTTATTGATATGGTGGCATTAGACTTGTTCATATTAAAGAAAGTTGTCGGTAAACTTGGTCTCTCGGTTAGTAAATCGACCAAGATAATCAAAATGGTAAATTCTAAAGAGGTCCCAATTGTAGGAGTACCACAAGAAGTTAAGCTACAAATCAGTCAAGAGAAAAGCAAGGAAAACTTCGAGGTAATTCACTTGGATGATTACGAATATGTTCTTGACTTGAATATTTTTGACAAGATTAATGCTCTATTGGTTCCTTTTAAGGATTGTATGTGTATCTTGGATCATTCACAACAATGTGTTATGCTTGTCAGTCAGGACATTACGGGTGAAACCAAGGTACTATCGACAATCCAGCTAGCCGAGGATGTTCCTGGTAGAAAGAAAATGACTTGGTATATCGGCGAAGTGTTATGCAAGCCAAATTGGAAATGCTAGAGGAGCGACAAACTTATGTGAAGCATGTTGAATCGCCAATGGGGCTACCACCTATGAGAGAGGTGGGTTGTGCATCAAAATTTTGGGGGAAAGTGCTGATGCTAACTAGACAGTTGGAGTGAGAAAATTCTATGAGCAAGGTACATCTCAAACAATTTTCAAGTGCTTTTCATTTTGACTTACCGTTGGCTTGACAAGGACACAAGGGCCCTTTTAAAGTTCTGATGTGGGTATGTTGAGGGGTTGGTAAACCAAAGTTGGTGGGAATACTCAAGGTTAACACGATGCTCAATGTGGGTGTGTCGAAGCATATTTGTCTGGATCAAAGGGATCCCGATCGAGGCAAGGAAGAGTAGTGAGCTCTTGCCAACAAGATGTACCAACGAGTGAAATGGTTCGAGCTCGGAGACAACAAAAGCCAAGGCAAAGGTTCCGAGGGGTGGGATACCTGATAATAAGACTAGTCGAGAAAGAGCCAAGGCATTAAGAAAGTTCGAATGAGAGTTAAACTAGCACCATTTCGAGGATGCAATGAGGGCATTATGAGAATAGGTGGGAGAGAATCGTGGCTCATAACCATTGTACAAAGAGCATCCCATGGAGGTCAATCTATTAAATGGGGCTCATTTGACCCACTTGAACTGACTCAATTCAAAGAACAAGTGACAAAACCCATCTACTGGAAGCCTCAGTGGCTTAACGAAACAGTTATGGGAAGTTAGGACTTCCTTGGTAAATATGAAAAGTAATCTTAGAAGATATTTAATCTGATAAGATTTGATCTTTTAATCTTAAAGGATTGAGTCAATCCCTTAAGAATATAAATTCTAGATAGGCTTTAATGTTGATCGTTGATGTAACTCAATCTGTATCATTGAATTCGGGGGAGCTCAACTATAAATAGAGCCCTTCCCCCACATTTGTAATCATCTATTGTAATTCCTTTTTTGTATTTTTTTGGATTAATATAATACTTTGAAAGCATTTACTCAAACACCTAGTGTGCTTTGTTTTCTTGTGGCTTTTCTACTCTTTCATTGTTCTTTTGTTTTGAGTTATTTCTATTTTAATTTTGGTTCATTAGAGAATTTATATTGAGAATTCTCACTTTGCGAGAGTTAAGTTGACTTAGGCAAATTTGAACCTAAGAAATAGCCTAAGACCTCATGGATTGCGAGACTAAAGTTCTAGCTGTAACACCTCGCTCGACATTGTCCTAAGTCAAATATTTTTGTAGGTGGATGGTTGGCTATGTTTAAGCCGAGGTAGGCTGAATTGCGCCCTATTCGCCAGTATTATCTTAGTGATGTTTGTAGCCCCTTAACTGGTAGACTATTTGGTTAATCAGGTGAGGCTATAATGTTTTTTTGTGAAGTATGTGTAACACCCTAAACCCAACCTAGATGTCCAGACCAAATCCAAAGAGTTACATTATCGATGCTAGGAAACCAATTCATAACACAGTCCAAATGAAACCATTGAACACAATATATCCATCACAGCAATTAACTAACCACATAATCTTCCCAACATCTCAATAGCATAGAATACTGAATTATTAATAATAGAATTTAAAGGAAAGATAAAAAGGTTTGACTGAGCTCCCACAGCGTCGACCCATTCAAGTCTGAGAGCCACCTGAAATCCAATCAACAACGAAATGAGTTGTAGACTCAGTGCGTAAAAGATGCTTGTTCAATTAAAACACATATATAAGATAATTCCTGAATCCCAAGATTCGGTTAGATAACAAAAGCAATGTCATCTCAAATATAGAATAGATTAGTTACATATACAAAAGCAATTTTAGATTCATATACAGAAAGAATCAAATTCATATGCAGTTATTCTACCCCCATCCGCTAGACATCATCTTTGGCCATCTTAACACACCGTTAAGGGCGTTCAATGCCTAACCAACCCTGCACACCATAAATTGTCTATCTGACATGTTTATAGAGACATAGCATAGCAGCTAGATAGAAATTCAACAAAACACCATATTCGTATTTATACACATCATGGCTTAGCCACTAATTCAGAGCAGATTACTTCCTTCTTCATGATATCCCAACCTGTGCAAATGCATATTACAAATATTCATAACATGTTTTCAGTCATTCCAATTCATTTCGCAAATAGATATTACAAATCAGTATCAAAAATAGCCATCATAGTACACATACATTTATATCATCCATATATCAGTCTTAGAGCATTAGAGAATTCTCATACAATCAAATTTAGATCATACATACATTGTGGAGGTTAGTTCCCATGTTCGACAACACTCACAACCTTAGAAACAAAATTCGGATCTTATTTATATGCCACAAAGCCCGGACACACACACATGTCCTTCCCCGTATGGCTCACAAGGCTTGGACACATGCCCATTCCTTGCCCGTGGGACTCACACGACCTAGGCACATGTCCATGTCCTTGGCCATGTGGTCCTAAATCATAAACAGTGAGTTACACAGCCTAGACACACGCTTGCATCCGTTTCCCGTGTAAACCCTGCACTAACATGGCCACACACGGCTTGGACACACGTCCGTGTCTCTTGTATGTGTGGCTCTAATTCGATGAACAGTGAGTTACACGGCCTGGCACACAGTCATATGGCATCGACAGCCATATTTTTCAGCTTCCAAAATTCTTAAAATTAAGAGTTTTTGATACGCACCTAAAGGGATTTCGAAGTAATAACAATGTAAAGGATCTCCGAAGTTTAAAACAGTCATTCAGTTACATAATTAAGCCATTTAATCAATAATAATTTACAATTATGCACCTAATGCCTATGTTAAAAGTTTAGACATTAGACCTTCAACAAACCCTGTACTTACCAAAAATTCAATGACAGTTACTGGAATTGTCAATTTGCTGTTCTCTACTTCCGTTATTCCCGCCTAATACGGAAACAAACGATCATCTATCAAAGGTTCTCACAACCCATCACATACTCAATTCAAATCAAATTATGCAAACAAAAGGGAAAACCGCAGAAACGCACGAATTGTTAGTGGCTTACTAGATAAACTTTCGATCAATGACTAATAGCAAAATTTCAACTAATCCCATATCCTTTACGACCATGATCAGCAAAAATTAAAAGAAAAGAAAAAGAACGAAGAAGAAGAAAAAGAAGAGTAACGAAGAAGATGAGAAAAACTAAAGAAAATTAAAGTGGCGAACAAACGTTAATTAAAATTAACTTCCAGACAGATTTCTAGCGTTTGCCAAAAATGTTCCTTATCGTCCTCTCCGAGACTCAAACACGGGACCTAACATATTACAGAGATTTAACCAGTGAACCAGTAGGCTTATTCTTGACACAAGTTTACACTGAATTGAACTTATTATGTAATGCATGGATAAGGGTTGTTTTTTCAATAATAAAACTTTAAATGATGCGACTCAAACTGTAATACCCCAAACACGGCCTAGATATTATGGTCGAATCTAGCGATGACACATGGAAAGGGATTTGAAGACAAGATTGTCGAGTTTAAAAACTGTTACAGTAAGTTAGATTTATTTAATTCGAAAAAAAATAGTTGATTTTCTTTAAAACTTGTCTCTTAGCTTAAGCTTTTGTAACCAATTAATTTAGGGAAAATCATTTCTATTTTCAAAAAACTTAGTTTTTAGAAAAAAAACTGTGTTTTGTGGAATTGTAGTTTTAAAAAATCCATAAAAAGCAGTATAAAGTCCCAAATTTAAAGCCAACCAGTCCATAGTCCAGAAGATACATCAAAAACCCCAAATAAGTAATAAATTCTAGGCATTAATAGAAAACAGCCTAAAATTTAGATGTGGCCATCGTCGAGTCCTCTGCTGCACTGACCCGTCAAGTTTGGGGATTACCTGTATAGATTAAACGGAGAAAGGGTGAGTTTTCGCAAACTCAGTGTGTAATCCCCATAGGAAACATGCATACAGATAATCAACAGAATTAAGTTAGATACATTCTGGGGCCCGTGCCTATCACAGAATCAGTTTGGGCCTTAGCCCATCCAGGTACAATCTCAGAAATACATTAGGGCCTTGGCCCATATCAGATACAGAATGTAGATACAGTAAATCAGAATCTTACCCACCAGCCTCTACACACCATCTCTATCCAACCCTACATACTAAGTGGGGATTAAATCAACCCACCCACACCTACACACCATGTTGTACTGAAATGCGGCACTTAATCAGAAGGTTGCAACTGAGCTGCCAGATAATAGGCTTAATAACCTTTCAGACGCTTCCTCCAAATATCATCAACCCACCCCGATGCAATGCAACATACAAAATATGTCACGCCATTATGCAATTAATAGTACATACATTCAGATATCATAAGTCATGCTCGGTATAGAAATCAGACAGACAGATCACACATATAGGGGTCTAAGTAAAGCTTACCGACCCTACAGTAGGTCCACAGTCGACTTAGGCGACCCATGCAACCTTACAGAACTTTTCAAAAAAATGGGCTCACATGCCGATGTGGCCCATTCGGCCCGAATGGCCTTGGCCACGTGATCCATTTTTAATCTAACCCGTGCTAGTTAATTATTCATATGTTTTCACTATTTACTTATATGTTCCTTCAATGATGTCTACTTAAGTCACTGTTACTAAATTATTTATATCTTGAGCTACAAAATTCCAAATTAAGATCCACTTGATGTCTTTGAAACAATACTCAAATACCTTTCTACCATAAAATTTTCAGAATTTTTGGTTCAACCAATAAGTACAATAAAATCTTCAAACTTACCCTTATTCTGCTATCCAACAGCTTCGTCCCTTCTTTGCTAAAAATTAATTATCTCTTAGTATAAAATTTGGATGATGTTTCCATTTGTATTTATTGAAAATAGACTCATTAATAATTTAATCATGTAAATTTTAACCCCCAATTATTTTTCTCCAATTTTTTATGATTTTCCAAAGTCAGATCAGGGGAACCCGAATTCATCTAACCTTGTCTCACAAAGTTTATTATATCTCACGATTTAAAATTCTATTACTTACACTGTTTCTTCTATGAGAAACTAGACTCAATAAAATTTAATTTCATATTGTGTTCATCCTCTAATTCGATTTCCACAATTTATGATGATTTTTCAAAGTTAGCCTACTACTGTTGTCAAAACAGCAAGCAATTCAACTTTTTGTCGAATCTCTTTTTTTTTTTTTGCATTTCAGGTACACACCTAGTTTTGTTTGATGCTAAAACAGTCCCCGAGCACTCCAAAGCCTATAATCAAGATACTCAACATCAATTTAATGTATTTACAAGCGAATTGACAACCAAGAATGAACAGAAACCCAACTTACCACCAACGATAACCCTCCGTTTAACTATTGTTAAGACGAGAACACCGAATTCTCCAGTCCAAGCCTCCCCCTATGCCCAAATCGCAGAGAAAAAATATTACCACTTTTGTAGTTAAGAGCTTCATGACAGAAACAAAGAGAAACACTTACCGAAACTAAGCAAGCACTAATTGCGTGCGAAAACGAAGGAAAATAAATGGATTAGGGAAAATTCAAGAAGAAGAAAAAGAAGAGAAAGATGGAAAAAACTCAAAGAATTTCGGCAAGAGGAGAGGAAGAAGAATAGATGGCAGAATTTTTTTGGAAAGGAGAGTCAAATTTTGGTTATGGAAAAAATAAAATAAAATCCCGATAACCCCCAAAATCCTTTAATCTTCTCCCCTAATTCCCACTACACATCCACTACTTAGAATCCCCCTATTACACAACTCTTTCCTGAAATCTGAGCAAAATAATAATACCCTTGCCTGCATAGGGATTCAAACACAAGACCTCCACCATAATAATACACCATTTAACCACCAGACCAGCAGACCCATTCTGATGTAATTTACCCAGCAATCAAATAAAAGCCTACTAAACAAGAGTAATGCCTAATTCATTCAAAATACCAAAATCTGCCCAAGCGAAGGCTTGAACTTGGGACCTTCCAAACACTCCTAGAACACATAACCACTAAAGCTGATAGATATTTGTGTCATATTTTCGCAATAACGAAATTAGAAATTTTTGGGATTACAATTCTACCCCCTAAAAGAATTTCGTCCTCAAAATTTTACCTGATCAGAACAAATGAGGATATTGCTGGCGCATCGCATCCTCAGGCTCCCATGTGGCCTCCTCAGTGCTATGATTACGCCATAGAACCTTCACTAAGGGAATAGACTTTTTCTGAAGGACCTTTACATCGCGCTCTAGAATTTAAACCGACTCCTCCTCGAAGGTCAAGTCTGGCCTAACCTCAATCTCCTCAACAGAAACAACATGCGTGGGATCAGAGCAGTAGCGGCTCAACATCAAGACGTGAAAAACATCATGAATGCGGTCTAACTCCGGAGGTAACTCCAACTAATAAGCAACATGTCCCACACGTTTCAGAATGCGGTAAGGTCCAATAAACCGAGGGCTCAACTTTCCCTTGCAACCGAACTTCAGAACCTTTTTCCATGGCGAGACCCTGAGATAAACTAAGTCTCCAATAGAATACTCGATCTTACACCTCTTCAAATCCACATACAATTTCTGCCTATCAGAAGTCGCTTTCAAATGGTCCCGAATCAATCTAACCTTATCATCTGTCTCAGAGACCAACTCAAGACCCAGAACACGTCGCTCGCCCAACTCAGTCCAACATAAAGGAGTGCGATGCTTACGACCATACAGTGCCTCGTAAGGTGCCATTTGGATGCTAGATTGGAAGCTATTATTATAGGCAAACTCTGCTAACAGCAAGTACTCCTCCCAACTACCTCGAAAATCAATAACACAACTCCTCAACATGTCCTCTGGTATTTGAATCACCCTCTCTGACTGACCATCTGTCTGAGGCTAGAAAGCAGTACTGAAGTCTAATATTGAACCTAGAGCCTCATGAAGCTTCTTCCTGAACCGAGACGTGAAACGAGGATCTCGATCAGAAATGATCGCGATAGGTACCCCATGTAGTCTCACTATTTTTTATATGTAGAGCTTAGTTAATTTCTGAAGAGAAATGTCTGTCCTTACCAAGATGAAGTGAGCAGACTTGGTCAATCGATCAACGATGACCCAAACAGTATCCTTCTTAGTGGGTGTTAGAGGCAACCCATTAATGAAGTCCTTCGTTACTCGCTCCCATTTTCATAACGGTGTCTTAACCCGCTGCAGCAAACTCAAAGGTAACTGATGCTCAACCTTAACCTATTGACAAGTCAAACAGCGAGCAACGAAGTCGGTAACCACACGTTTTAACCCTGGCCACTAGTACAATTCTCGAAGATCTCGGTTCATCTTGTTCCCATCGGGATACATAGTATAGGGACTACCATGCGCCTCTCTCAGAATCGACTGCCTTAAATCCTCATCATTCGGTACATAAATCTGACCACGGAAACAAAGTACCCCATCATTGTTTATTCAAAAATCAGTAGTGCCACTATTCTCAACCTGATGAAAACGCAACCTGAGAGACTTATCCCCCAACTGTTTACCTCGAATCTGTTCAATCCATGTCAGTTTGACCTAAAGTTCTGCCAATAGACTTCCATCGTCGAATTGGCTAAGTCAAGCAAACATCGCTCTCAAATTGGTCATAGCTCTATGGCTCAACGCATTGGCCACCACATTGGCCTTGCTGAGATGGTACACAATTGTACAATCATAATCCTTAAGCAACTCAACCCATCTACGCTACCTAAGATTTAAATCCTTCTGAGTGGGGAGATACTTGAGGCTCTTATGATCCGTGTAAATAATACACTTCTCACCGTACAAATAATGCCTCTAGATTTTTAATGCAAAGACTATGGTGGCCAACTCTAAATCGTACGTCGGATAGTTTGTCTTGTGTGTCTTAAGCTGACGAGATGCATATACAACCACCTCACCATCCTGCATCAACACACATCCCAAATCGACATGTGATGCATCACTATAAACCATGAACTCCTTTCCAGGTTCAAGCTGTACCAAAACAGGAGCCTCAGCCAGTAGAATCTTAAGCTTCTCAAAGCTCTCTTACTATGCATTAGTCCATTCAAATGGTACACCTTTACGTACCAGCTTAGTCAAGGGTGTTGCGATCAGTGAAAATCCTTCCACAAACCATCGGTAATAACCTGTCTGCCTCAAAAAGCTGCGGATTTCACACACATTCTTAGGCTGCTTCTAGTCCAATACAGCCTCAATTTTTTAGGGATCGACTCGAATCCCCTCAGCAGACACCACATGACTTAGAAATGTTACTTCACTTAACCAAAACTCGCATTTGCTGAACATAGCATAGAGTTGTTTTTCCTTCAAAATCTGAAGAACAATCTTAAGGTGCTTGTCATGCTCATCCTTAGTCCTTGAATAAACCAATATTTCATTGATGAACACCACTACAAACCGATCCAGTAGGGATGAAAAACTTGGTTCATCAGATCCATGAAAGCTACCAGTGCATTAGTCAGTCCAAATGGCATCACTAGAAACTCGTAGAGACCATAACGAGTCCTAAATGCCGTATTATGCACATCAGTCTCCTTAACCCTCAACTGATGATACCCAGAACACAAGTTAATTATGGAGAACACAGACGCCCCTTGAAAATGGTCAAACAAATCACAAATCCTCGAAAGTGGATACTTGTTCTTAATAGACAACTTATTTAGTTGTCGGTAGTCAATACACATCCTCATGGACCCATCCTTTTTCTTAACAAACAATACCGGTGCTCCTCACAGGGACACACTAGGGCGGATGAAACCACGATCCGATAACTCCTGAATTTGAGCCTTGAGCTCCATAAGCTCCTTCGATGCCATTCGATAGGGAGCGATAGACACCGAAGCTGTACCAAGGAGAAGTTGAATCCCAAACTCTACTTTCTGATTTAGAGGTAAACTCGGTAGCTCCTTAGGAAAGACGTTTGAAAAATCCTTCATAGTTCTGATGTCCTTAACAGTAAAATCCCCGGAAGCAAAAACACTTACGTAGGCCAAATACGCCTCACATCCCTTGTGAACCAGTTTCTTAGCTACTAGTGCAGAGATCATGTTATCCAAGTAATTCTGACGTTTCCCCAATCACAACTACTTCATTACCCCCTTTACTTCTCAATAAGACTCTCTTAGCCGCACAGCCCAAACTGACATGATGCTTGACCAACCAATCCATTCTCAATATCATATCGAACTCCCTAAATAGAAGTTTCATCAAATCAGTGAGAAATACAATCCCTTGAACCTCTAAAGGAACATCCCTGTATAGTTTGCTAACTCTAACAGATTGCCCCAACGGGCTCAACATAGTCACCTCACTAGAAGTACTCTCAACCGAAATCCCTAGGTTTTTGGAAACAGAACAGGCAACATAGGAATGCGTAGATCCTATATCTATCAACACAATGTAAGACATATCAAAAATAAGAAACGTACCCGTGATGACGTCTAGAGTATTTCTATCCTCTCGGCGATGAACAGCATAAACTAGGCCCGACTATCTCGCCTCAGCCTGTCTAGCACCTCTACCCAGTGCTCTCTGCCCCTGACCCAAACCATTACCACCCCTAGCCTGACCACAGCCCCTAGGTGGCTACTGAACTACCCTCGGTGGTTGTGCAGTACTAGAACCTACAGCTTGCACCTGATCGGCCCTCAGTAGACACTCATGAACATGGTGCTCAGTAGACCCACTTCTTAAACAAGCTCCAGTCATCCTCCAACAGTCCCCCGGATGGCGTCTTCCACAATGCCCACAAAGCGTGATCCTAGTAGGTGCAATAGGGGCCCTAACTCTAACTGGCCCACCAGATCTGACCTTTCTCTTAGGCCTCATCGCAGAACTCGAGGGCTCCAAATCCTTCTTATTATTGCCTCTCTCCTTATCCCAATTTTGGCGCTCAACGCGCTTCACCTCCTCGGCGATCTTTGCCTTCTCTACCAGTGCTGAAAAGTCACGCTCCCTCTACGAAGCTATCAAAACTCTCAAACTGTCCCTAAGTCCATCCTCGAAGCAGACACAATGCTCATATTCACTCAATACCATGCCTCGCGCATAGCAGCTCAATCTCAGAAACTCGGCCTCACACTCAGCCACTAAATGATCCCCTTATGTGAGATTCAGAAACTCACGTCCTCTAACGTCAATGTAGCTTACCCCCGTAGATTTACCTTGAAAAGCGAACTTATAGAAATCCTGAGTCAGCCATTCGAGCTGAGTGCCCTCCTTAACGGTCAGCCATCATTGGTATGCTTCATCACGAAGCAAGGAAACAACCCTTTTCAATTTCTTTTCAGGGGTAAAGTCTAGATCGTCCATGATTCTTTCCGTGGCCTCCATCCATTACTCGGCCACGCTAGGGGCAACTCTAGTGACACCCCTGAATAGCTCAGCCCCATTGGACCGGAGTCATTCCGTAACCGACCCTCAGCCCCCAAATCCAGTGTTGGGCCCAACGACCTTCTCTAATATCCTCAGCATAGCCTGGGACAAGGCGTCCTCCAGGGCCATGCGATCATGAGACCCAGTCTCTGTAGCAGGTGAAACCAGCTTCTCGCTTGTATCCAAATTCAGCATGCTGCCTAACGACGATGACTCAACTCGAGCCCCTCTACGGCCTCTACCTCAGCCTCTAGTACCCCATTCGCGGATAGCTCATGCACTCATCGTAGAATTCATAGCTTATCTATGTTAATAGTTTTATGAACCAGTTACATTTTTTATATCTATTAGTATATATTTTATGCAAAACAATATCAGAAGTTTAGAGTTTGTTATCACGAATCGCAGTCTTACTACAGTTTTCAGTTTCGCTACTATTTTCAATATACACTATCTACAGCGTTCTTAGTACAGTGTACTACCTATAATAGTTTCAGAATATGCTACTCATATTTTCAAAAACTTATCAAAGTTTTTTGACCACTTACAGAATCGGCGCCGGAGACTCGATGTACCACATACCTAGTCAAAAATATTTCAAACCATTTAAAAATCATCTCTTTAAAACCAAGTTTTAAAACCCAAATCCACAGCCGAGTTTTTCAACCTGGCTTTGATACTACTAAATGTAAGGCCCCAAACCCGACCTAAACGTTATGGCCGAATATGGTGATGTCACATGGAAAGGGATTTGAAGACAAGATTGTCGAGTTTAAAAACCATTACAGTAAGTTAGCTTTTACTTAATTAGAAAAAAAAACTAGTTGATTTGCTTTAAAACTTGTCTCTTAGCAGAAGCTTTTGTAACCAATTAATTTAGGAAAAATTATTTCTATTTACGAAAAACCTTAGTTTTTAGAAAAAATCGTGTTTTATGGAGTTGCAGTTTTTAAAAAATCCATAAAAAATAGTATAAAGTCTCAAATTTAAAACCAACCAGTCCATAGTTCAGAAGGTACATCAAAAACACCAAATAAGTAATAAATTCTAGGCATTAATAGAAAACAGCCTAAAATTTACGTGTGGCCACCATCGAGTCCTCCGCTACACTAACCTGTCAAGTTTGGGGATTACTTGTACAGATTAAACAAAGAAAGGGTAAGTTTTCGCAAACTCAATGTGTAATCCCCACAGAAAACATGCATACAGATAATCAACAGAATTCAGTTAGATACAGTTTACGGCACGTGCCCATCACCGAATCAGTTTGGGCCTTAGCCCATCCAGATACAGTCTCAGAAATACATTAGGGCCTTGGCCATGTGATCCATTTTTAATGTAACCCGTGCTAGTTAATTATTCATATGTTTTCACTATTTACTTATATGTTCCTTCAATGATGTCTACTTAAGTCACTGTTCCTAAATTATTTATATCTTGAGCTACAAAATTCCAAATTAAGATCCACTTGATGTATTTGAAATAATACTCAAATACCTTTCTACCATAAAATTTTCAGAATTTTTGGTTCAACCAATAAATATAGTAAAATCTTCAAACTTACCCTTATTCTGTTGTCTGATAGCTTCGTCCCTTCTTTGCTAAAAATTACTTATCTCTTAGTATAAAGTTTGGATGATGTTTCCATTTGTTTCTTTTGAAAATAGACTCATTAATAATTTAATCATGTAAATTTTAACCCCCAATTATTTTTCTCCAATTTTTCATGATTTTCTAAAGTCAGAACAAGGGAACCCGAATTCAATCTGCCCTTGTCTCACAAAGTTTATTATATCTCACGATTTAAAATTCTATTACTTACACCGTTTCTTCTATGAGAAACTAGACTCAATAAAATTTAATTCCATATTGCTTTCATCCTCTAATTCGATTTCCACAATTTATGACGATTTTTCAAAGTTAGCCTACTACTGTTGTCAAAACAGCAAGCAATTCAACTTTTTGTCGAATCTCTTTTTTTTTTGCATTCAGGTACACACCTAGTTTTGTTTGATGCTAAAACAGTCCCCGAGCACTCCAAAGCCTATAATCAAGATACTCAACATCAATTTAATGTATTTACAAGCGAATTGACAACCAAGAATGAACAGAAACCCAACTTACCACCAACGATAACCCTCCGTTTAACTATTGTTAAGACGACAACACCGAATTCTCCAGTCCAAGCCTCCCCCAATGACCAAATCGCAGAGAAAAAATATTACCACTTCTGTATTTAAAAGCTTCATGACAGAAACGAAGAGAAACACTTACCGAAACTAAGCGAGCACTAACTGCGTGCGAAAACAAAGAAAAGTAAATGGATTAGGGAAAATTCAAGAAGAAGAAAAAGAAGAGAAAGATTGAAAAACTCAAAAAATTTCAGTAAGAGGAGAGGGAGAAGAATAGATGGTAGAATTTTTTTGGAAAAGAGAGTCAAAATTTAGTTATGGAAAAAAATCCCAATAACCCCCAAAATCCCTTAATCTTCTCCCCTAATTCCCATTAAACATCTACTACTTAGAATCCCCCTATTACACAACTTTTTCCCGAAATCTGAGAAAAAAAATGCCCTTACCTTCATAGAGGTTCGAACACAAGACCTCCACCATAATAACACACCATTTCAACACCAAACCAGAAGGCCCATTCTGATATAATTTATCCAACAATCAAATAAAAGCCTACTAAACAAGAGTAAGACCTAATTCATTCAAAATACCAAAAGTTGCCCAAGCGAAGGCTTGAACTTGGGACCTCCCAAACACTCCTAGAACACATAACCACTAAAGCTTATAGATATTTGTGTCATATTTTCACAATAACGAAATTAGAAATTTTAGGGCGTTACACAAACTCCAGACCTTAAACACAAAAGTAAAGTACAAAACCACAAAATATTAATTAGTGGAAAATCTCACAATAAAATTCTCAAAATTTTGGGACATTACAGTATAGGTTATTGGTTTTTTTATCAGCGTGGTCGTTGTAGGAACCTGTCAATCTATGGTTTCTCTTGGTAAGTTTTGTGTGGCTGGCACTTCTATCAGTATCTTTTAGTGTAGATTGTTGAGTTCCGAACTTCATAGGTGTCTGTTTTATCACATGTGTGTATACTGTTCAGTTTTAGTTAGATTCTTATTTTGATAAAGTTAAAAATTAACTAAAGTGAAAGGATTATCTATGGTGGAATTTGTCTAGAAATGATTTTGTTGGCCATATTAAGGTAGTGAGTTAGCTTTGTATGTTAGCCATGTGTAAGTTATTGTGAGAATTATAAGCTATAAATCTCAGTGAGACTTTTGTAATGGGGGTTCTTCTTTTCTTTTGTGATGTTTTATCCTAGTAATGTGTTTAAGGAAGAGTTATTCGTTGGAGAGGAACCAACAAGCGTTTCAATATCAAGAATAAGGTTGAAAGTTTAGCGAAAAAGATGGTGTAACCAACTTAGTTGAGATCCTCTGTGAGTATCCAATTTGTATTAATCTTCTCTAAGTTTTCTTCTATTTTTGAGTATATTGCTAAATTCTAGTTGTTATAGTTTAGAGTTCAGGTGAGACCGTTTTCATGGAACTCTGGCAATTTGTTACATGTAATCATCTGTGTCTGCATATTTATGGCAGGAAATAAATATGACTTCCTTGGGATATAAGCTCGATATCCAAGTATGATGGGTCACTGGTAGGGCATGTTAGTTGCTAACCAGAATGACAGATGTGTTGGACCACTAGTTAAGCATGCTTGTTGCTAACTAGGTGGGAGAATAAGATGGGCCATTGGTAGGGCATGTTAGTTGCTAACCAGATTGGCGTCAGTATTGGGTTTTTGATAGGGTATGATAGTTGCTAACTAGCCTAGCAATATGGGTGCTATAGTTGATAGGACATGTTAGTTGTTAAACAAGGCAAAGAGCCCTGAACTCATAGGAACACACATGTGTTTGAAATAGTAAGGATTATGATAACTGTTCTGATGTGTGATTATGGGATCCAATGTTTAACCCAAGGAAGGACAAGAAAAAGAGCAAGAAAATATTATTCTAGATGTGCTGCATGTTATGTATATTTTCAAATAGGAATGAGACATTGAATAAGAACTTTTGATAATATTGAATGTTAAATGGTAATTCATGTCTTTATCCCTTTTTTCTATGTTGATCACATAGCGTTCGTTAGGTGGTTGTGCTTGGCGTACTAAAATCCGCCCTAGAGAGGGTGAGTTTAGAAAAAAAAGGTTTAAATCAATCTGATGAGATGCCTGTGTCGAAAAAGGGTAAGTGTGGTAAAGGCTATGTTTCCGAAGAAAAGTATTTGTTCGATTAAGTCAAGAGTTCTCAATGAAAGAAGAAAAGGAAAGGTATCCACTCAGTATTAGAGTTCGCCCGAGGATACTATCTGCCAAATATCGATTTCGCCCAAAATGTTTTGTGTGTAGAATATTGGTATATAAGTTTATATTTATTGTATATATTCAATTGTAGTATTGTACCTGTCCTTTTAATTGTCTTGATGGGACTGAACTCTTCTAATTTTAGAGTTGATTAAGTTCTTTTGAACTTACTCCTTTTCTTTCCTCTTTTCTAGGTGGTATGATAATAGCCCGTTTTTAGTAAAATCAGAATAATGGTTTTGAGACCACAAATTCAAATTCAAAAAATTTAATTTATTATTTTATGGTCCACATATGATAGTATTACCATATAAAATTTCGTGAAGAAATTTTACCGTTTACATGTTCAGTTTGATAAAAAAGACTAAATCACGTAAAGTGCAAAAGTTGAGTTCTAATAGCTAAATGTATTAAATAGCTATGGAACTTTAAAGTAGAGGTCCTTATATGGTAAATAGCCCATTAATATGTTATTGGATGATAATGGCTTTGCAATTTTTGTAATTTGAATTAATTATAAAGGTTAATTAAATAAATAGGTAATTAAATGATATATTAATAAAACAAAACAATTTTATTATGCTCATCTTATTCAATATACACCACAAACCGATTCTACTTGGAGAAAATAGAGCTAGGGTTCGGCCAACCTTCAAAATTCAATTAGGTACGCATTTTTATCCTGTTTTTAATGATTTCTATGTTTCTGGTATCGTTGTAGTTTAATCTAGCTAGCCCAGGGACTAATTTGCAAAATTGTTAAACTATTAGGGTTTTTCCATTGATGAGCATGCTTGAGTTTTGAATTTTGATGATATAAAATGAATGGTTGTTGTTAGATAAACAACTTTTGCAAAGGAATTTTTGATGAAATTATCAATTAGGGATTAAATTGAAAAATGTGATAAATTGTGAGGTGAAATTGTGAAATAAATGAAATATAGGGCTTGCTAGGGACTAGATTAATATTCGGCTATGATGGGTTGTGATGGAATTTCATAAATTTCCATTTTTATGAGATAAGGACTAAATTGCAAAGAATTAAAACTATAGGGGCAAAATAGTAATTTTGTCAAAATTACATGTAGGACTAAATTGAATGTGAAATTTTTATTGAATTGGTTTAAACTTATCCATATAGATCCTGTCAAACCTTGTACGGAGTTAGATCGAAGCAAAGAGAAAATCTCGGATTAGTCATCTCTGCATCTACGTACCCTTGTCGAGGTAAGTTCGTGTAATTAAAGTGCGTATTTATATGCTTTAATTGAAATATATATATGTGGATTGTATAATTACTTATCGCATATCCGACGACATATGACGACTATCGAGCCCTATTTGAACCTTAGGAATTCGTAGGATACAAATGACATGTCATTAGAGTTATTAGTTTTAGCTCTTATAAGCTTACCGATACTCAGCTCGTATGAGCTTATTGTTATTCAGCTCGGAGGAGCTTACCGTTATTCAGCCCCGGAGAGCTTACTATTTATAGCTCGTATGAGCATATATGTACATGAATTGATGGATTACAGTTCAGAACACCTCGTGTGTACTACCCGCGTATCTAACGATATTCTAAATGGTTCAACGAGCACTGTTCTGTTACGAGATTACGTGAGTTCAATACGAACTACTACAGGTATTTACATGAGATATATGAAAATGATTTGTACATGATATATATAGTTACATGAAGTGGAAATTATATGTACATGGAATTTTGGTTATTATTGAATTCATACATGTTTCTTGATATTATATGAATTACATGACTAACATGGTTGTTAAAGATATGTGTTTAGGCTTTTGGTCAAATTGTGGATATGTTTTGTATGCTTACCTTAAATGTGACTAAATGGTAAGTTAATTTCTTTGTTATACGAACTTACTAAGCTTAAATGCTTACTATGTGTTATTTTTCGTGTTTTATAGTGATTCGAAAGCTCGTTCGGGTTGGAAGATTGTCGGAGCTATATTACACTATCCATCAGCTCTTTTGGTACTTGCAGTTAATTAATTTCAGTTATAATGGCATGTATAGGTTAATTTAGCCAATGTTGGCATATAAGTGTTTTGTTGAGATTAGCCACTTATTTGGCTTGTGTTTGGTATATTTTGATGTCTATATATGTGTTTGATATGGTAGAATGCTGGAAAGTAAAGTGTGGTTTGGAATATGCATATAAGGTATGTTATATACCTTGGTGTAATTTAGTGATTTATTATGGGAAACTTATAGTTATTGTGATGTTAGCTAGAATGGTATATTTGGTATCATTTGGAAATATTGGTATGTCTTGGTAGTGACATGAAATGATGCAAAATGATTTACCTTGTGAATTGGTATTTTGGGTACCAAATTGTTGACCTTGATAAGTGACCTACATGATAGGTTTTGGTACAATTATGCATATATGTATTTGGTCATTTAAGTTTGGATACATGGTTGACATGATTTTAAGTTGTCATTTGGGGTGCCTAAGGGCATATTGGTTGTATGTGACGATATTACATGTTTTAAACTTGATCTTGGCTAGTTTTGGATGTCTATTTATGACTTGGTTATATGAAAATTTTGTGTTTAGGTTGGTACCAAATTGGGTGAGAAATGTGGCTTGGAAAATGGTCTATTTTCATCCATACGGGCAGAGACACAGGCGTGTGTCCCCTGTATCTTTTTAAGAGTGCAAGTCAGTATGCTCAAATGGCCTAGCACACGAGCGTGTGGCTTGGCCGTCTAGCACAAGTTAGTGAGTTACACGGGCATGGACACGGGCTGGGACACGACCGTGTGTCCCTATTTCGAATGCCCACACGGCCTAAGACACATGTATGTCTCTCACACGGCCTGGTCACGCAGCCGTGTGACCCCTGCAACTTTGAAAAATTTCAATGTTTTTCGAAAAATTCTTTGAGTATCCGATTTAGTCCTGACTTGTTTCTAACGTGTATTTTGGGCCTCGAGGGCTCGTATAAGGGACAATATGTATGATTTCGATTGGTTTCTAACAAGAATATTATATGATATGAAATGTTTGAAATTTCTGTCTGTTTAATCTGTAAACTCCGATAATGCTCCATAACCCTATTCCGGTGATGGATACGGGTTAGGGGTGTTACAGGTACTTTGTCGTAGAGCTTGTTAAAGGGACTTAGCCAGAAAGAGCGATCTCTATTGTGAACTTCTCCTGTGTTTGTTTTGTAACATGCGTATTTCTTTTGAGGGTGGCGTGTAATTTTGTTTTGTAGCTGGATCTATAATAATAGCACTTCATTATTAAATTACTATTTTAAAAGAATGTTGCCCTTGAGAAATTAGTTAAACTTTTACGAATTATGGTTTATGAGGTATTTCCTAAATGTATATGCCAAACTGTTTTAAACAAGATTTATCGCCATTATTGCCTTTGTGAATTTCGTAAAAGAATCTAGCCCGCCTGGTATTTATGATAACTCTTAGTTTTATTTTAAGGCTTCCACCAAAATTTATTTACTTAAAACGTTTATATCATATGGTTTACACCCATTTTGATTGTTTTAACATTTAAAAATTTTGGGTTAATGTCTCAAATGGTTTAAAATTATGTCAAATGAAGTATATAAGTTTAATTGTGTACAAGTCTATTTTCTATGTAACGCTTCAGCTCATTGTTGGGATTTGAGGTGTTACACTGACACTTGTATATATTTGATATCCATACAGACTTTTTAAAAATACCAACATCTTCCCTTTAATTGCTCTCTTCTTTCTAATTAACCGTATTACGATTGTGGATGTCATTTTACCACTATTTTCTCACTTCTTTTATACTTAAAAGTTTTTGCTCTCTTCTTTCTAATTAACCATATAACTTTTTGGTACTTTTCATGTTCGTTGTACAATTTATGTTCAGAGTTTGTTGTTGCTCCTCCCAACAATGTCGTCTTCAAGGTTCAAACAACGTTCTCCCCTGAAGAGTGCAATGTACATTGCCACTGTACCCAACCCTTGTTAGTAACAATGTTAATAATTAAACTTGCATTTTTAAATATAAAAAATAGAGGAACTAAATCTTTTGAAATAAAAATAAAGGGATTGAATTTCAAATGTACTAAAAGTACATAAACTTATATGACTTTTCAACCTTTTGATTATTAATAACTTTATATAATACAAAAATTCTTGCGGTACAGGAGGCCCTTCTTAACTCAGTCTTTGCATTTAGACAAAATTATAATGGCGACTAATAGATAAAGGATTTGGCAAGCTTTTTGTCTTGATGGAGTGGATGCCTGCGATTCAGGTTTGTCACTAAAGGATTGTGTTTCTATTGCCTTGAAATTTCAATCTTTTTTGTTATGTTGGATTCGTAGGCACACTAATAAGGTTGCTCGTGTTTTAGCAATAGGAGCTTTATTGAGAGTGAACTACATTGATTCTATTGATTGTCCTTTCGTTATTGTTAATATTGTTAATACTGAGAAATCTAATTTGGATGATAATGTGGGGAGTTAGAATTTGGGTGTATTAGGTAAACTTGATGGCTTGGGTTTAGGTGATCTCTTTGTTTTATCATTGTACTAGATTTATAAATGAATATGACTTTTCTCCAAAAAAAAACTTTTATATAAATAGTATAAAGTAAAGAGTAATAGATAAACATTATTTTCTTTTTTTTTTAGATTAAACATTGCCTATGTTACTTTCAAAAAAATAAGAAATAACAAAAACAAAATATTTTAAAATATAAAGTTATTAAATTTACGGTGTATTTGATAAATCAATGAAAATTTTCAACATTTAATATTTTAAATGTATTTAATAATCATCTTAATTTTTTACTTAATATAAAATTTTCAATAAAAAAGTGTTGAATAAGATAAGTAGGTAAGTAGATACTTATCACTTAATGCATAAATTATTATGTTGATTTTATTTTATTAGAAAACTGAAATAAATTATTTTTAAAAAATAATATATTCAAATTAACATATTTATCTTTCATCCAAAACTATCCAAAATAATATAAAATATTATATTAATAAGATTAAAATAAAAATAAATAATATTTTAAAATTTAATTTTTATTTTTATCAAACAACTTAATTATATTCAATATTTATATTTACTAATTTACCAAAAAAAATTTAATATAAATTCAACACTTATAAAATTTAGTAGTAAAAAAATTAATATTTAATCTCTTAATTTTCCTAGTGTGTTCTAGATGGTTAACTACGTATCAGAATCTGTTATATTGTTCATCGGGAAGATTTTAAATGGTTATATAATTTTTTGATTCGTAACCTGAGTTCATATTGAATCATTTAGTATAATTGTAAAGATTACTTATTATGAATATCAATATAAAGACTCACCTATTGAACATTGTGCTTGACAGGATTATAGTTGATTAACTGTTACTATGTGATTTATGTGTTTATATAGTAGTTTATCGTTTTAACCATTGAACTTACTAAGCTCTAGTAAAGCTTACTCGTGTTATTTCTTTTATTTCTTTGTAGATTATGTTTTGTGGAAATCGGGCGATCGGATCACTCGAAAAATCACATTATCCAGATATCTTTTGGTACTTTTTGAATGTTTACTTTTGGGTTATATGACATGTAATTGGTGTGCTATGTGTATGTTTTCAGATAATGACTTCATGTGTTGCAACTTTTGTTACTATAAGGTTGGATGAGCTTGTCTGTGTACGCACCTTTGGTTTAGGGTATGTAAATGTACATATAAAGTTATTTTGGTATTTGGTGTTAATATTATGAAGGCATTTGAAATATGGTAAGTTTGGTACATATTTTAGGTATGGATATATGAACTTGAATGCTACTAGTTTGGTGTGAAATGTGGATAGTTTTGATAATTGAATTGTGGTGTTAATGAGGGCACATTAGTTAGGCACTTGGGTCGACTGATTTGGTATGTTTTAAGTCTATTTGAATATGTTTTTGGTGTATGGAAATGATTGATTTTGGGTTCGCTTGGCACCTAAGATTTGGTTAAAAAGATGTTTTGTTTTGAAAGCTTTTTAACGTGCACACGATTGTATGTCTTCTTAAATTTTGGTGTAGGTTTAACTCACATGGTCACAGAGAGTTACACGGTCGAGCGACACAGCTGTGTAACCTCATTTCAAATACCCACATGGCCTATGACACGGTTGTATGACCCTACTTCGAATCATACACGGGCTAAGACATGGTTCTGTGATCCTCTTTCGAGTTGTGCACGATTTGGCCAAATGGCCATGTCCTTGAGCCACACAGCCTGGGCTTTTGTCACACAGCCGTGTGACCCCTGTTTTCAAAATTTTTAGATTCTTTTCTAAAAATTTTAATTTTTTTTCAAATTAGTCCCTAATTGTTCCCAAACTATTTTTTAGGGCTCTGTAAACTCGTTTTAAGGTCTATAAATGTATTATGCTACGAATGTTATTTTTATTTGAATATTTGTTATCTAGATTAATATATGTTTTTTAAATGATATCAAATGTTACAATATGTGTCGTAATACTCTGTAACCCTAATTCGGTGATGGAGTTGTTACATTTAGTGGTATTAGAGCTACGATTTAGTCGATTCTCAAGCTGAACATAGTATGTTAAAGTCTAAAAATTACATGTCATATTAACTTATGATAGTGTGATATTGATAGATCCGATCTAACCCTTGTTTTCCTTTTAGATTTGAAAGATTTTGACATAATCTGATCGTGCTGACATTGCTGAAGTGAATAGTAATGTTCTGACTAATAATCAAGAAGCAAGTCGTAGTTTACCAATTTCACAAATGTCTTTTATATTTTGCATTTGTAGCAAAATTTTGACAAGAAAATATTAGCTCATTGATTGTCTAAGTTCAAATTGAAAATAAGTGGTATTGTAAGAACATTTATATTGCGAGAAAGACAACTTACTTTAGTAAATAATCTAAATGAGTTCGTAATCCTGTAAAAGAATCAAAGTGAACATTTTATTCAAATACTGAGAAGGATTATTATGTCATCTATAATTCCAATTGGGGAGATGGTAGTCTTGGCTATTGGAGCAGTTGACTACATGAGTAGAGACATAGATGTATTCATTGGTAGAATGATATATTGGATTGTACCTAAGATGAATTAATTCTAAATCCGTTTGTGAATTATTTCACTTGTGACATTCATGGTGTAATTTACTTAAATCCTAAATTAGCCACTGACCATGCATATGCAACTCAAGTGCTTTGACATAAGTCGAGGCTTATGCTCTAAAGATGATCGAGCCCATAGCCGGTATGTCGGATACATGATTTGTGTTTGGCATGGCTTTACTAGCAAAAGTATAATTCATAGCTCAATTAAAGAGTTAATGACATCCTCTTATTGGCATTATGTGGATTGATAATATAGAATGTGGCCACGGGTTGCTTGTTCTTGAACGAGCAATTTATCACAGTCATTTGTTGAAAGTGATCATATTAATCATTAGGAAGACACAATGGTGACAATGAGATAAAATAAGGTTGTATTGAGTGAACAGATTTAACTCAAAGGAATCAATAATATCATATGAGGGTAACACACACATGAGGAGGTCATTGGACAAAGCAGTTGGATGAATTGTTTTCATAAAAAATATATAATAAGGAGTTTTCAATCATGATATTTCTTGTGGACTGACTCCATGATTAAGTAATTCCGAGTTATCAAAACGATGCTTCTGGACATACTTGCAATTACTAGAGCCTAATTTTATATGTCCAATTGGTTCCTCCACTAGCTCAACAAAAGTTCAATCGAACTGCATTTGAATCAGAAGAAAATTCTATGAGTTTGGAAATAATTTAATAGAGTCAATTTATTCGATGTGGAATTATAGGTGGTTGTGAGAATTGTTCAACTAGAGATATTAAATAATTTTCCCGAAAAATTAATTTGGAAAATCTAAGTGACTTTTGAGAAAATTAATTTTGATCAAGTAAAATTAAATTAGTAAAATTAATTAAAATTAAAATGATATTTTTGAAAATTAATTTTCAAGTCAAACAATTGGCCAAATAGGTAATTGAACTTGACTATTGGACCTGAGATCTTAAATTGGGCTTGGGAGCCTAAAAATCGAGATCAAGACCCAAAAATTGGTCAAACCGAGCCTAGTATGTAAAACCAAATCGATGGTCCAACCGATGGCTAGACAGGACCGATCAGGTTGTCACTGACTCGGACTAAACCAGCATCATCTGAATCAGCTCAGGGTATCGTAAAGGTGTCGCACCTACATCACCGGACACGACGGTGCCAGCAGGTGCGACGGCGGCGTTCTGATGGCCGGCAGTGGTTGGTCTTTGGTGGTTGAGCAATGGAAAAGTTACACTCTTACTGGGACTCTACTAGAGAATTTGATTTCAGATTAATTATTCCATAAATAATATTATTTTAATAGTTTAACATCAAATTTAATTTAATACTTATCTTAATATTATTTTATTAATTTAATATTAAAGTGATTGTTTTAATATTAAATTTAATTTAATGTTTATCTTGTAGATAAAAATTTTATTATTTTAATAAGATTTAGTATTAAATTTAATATAATATTTATCTTGATAATATATTATATTAATTTAATCTTAAAGTGGTTAAGTTTAATCATAGTTGAACTATCTAAACTCTCCCTATATAAAGAGAGTCTTGGGTCATTATTTTACATACACTTGAATTCAAGAGAAAGTTGTAGAGAGAAATTTCTCTAAAGAGATTACTTCAGAACATTTCTAAAGATATTTTTCTAATTTACAACTTAACCCAAAATTTTAGAGAAATTACGAAATTACCCTACTGGTAATTTTTGTGAAAAATTTTCTCATTTGAAGCGAGCCCACACTCAACAGACATGAGTTTGAGGATAGTTAAGAAGACTACTCGGTTGAAGGGTTCATCCTAGAGGAATAAAAAAGATACAATTTTGATTAAGTGTTTATTACTTTAGATATCACAACCAAGATATTGTTTTGGAAAAAAAATTTAAACTCTGTTTTCCCTAATTTATTTTTCTGCTGCATTTTCCAAACCCATTTTTTCCAACATCAACAACCTCCACCCCTTGTTGTACCTCCTGTGGTACCTCCACCTCCTCAAACAACTAAAACAAGTCAACGAATTCCTATTGATAAAGTCAGTAAATATGGTGTTGAGGAATTTTGGGGTAGAACAGAAGATGATTTGGCTAAAGCTAAGTATTAACTCAAAAATATTCAGCGAGTATTCAATGAAATGACTTGTCCTCCTAATGATTATCTTAGATGTGTTGTATCTTTACTTAAAAACACTGCTTACAGTTGGTGATCAACGTAATACGGAGAGATAACGTCAATTGGGATTTCTTCAAAACAAAGTTTTAAGAAAAGTATGCCAGCAAATGATACCTAGATCAGAAAAAGAAAGAATTTCTTGAATTGAAGTAGGGTAAGAAATCAGTAGCCGAGTATGAAAGAGACTTTCTACATCTCAACAATTATGCTCATGAAATTATGCTGAACGAGGAAGAAATGTGCATCAATTTCAAAGATGGATAAAATGATGAAATTAAAATGTTGATTGGAGGGACGAAAATATGGGTGTTTGTTGTTTTGTCAAATCGTGCTCAAAAGATGGAAGAAGTTTATAATCAGAAAAGGCAAAGAGATAGGAAGGCTTGAGAATTTGGTAAAAGAAGCTTTCCTAAGTCATTTTTTGCATCACCAACAAAATAATCAAAATAAGATTTTAATCATGTTACTTTATCATCTGGGTTCTCCGGTAAAAACACGTCGAGACAACATGATTCAAAATCTTAGGTTAAACTTGCTGATTGTGTGGGAAGTGTTCGTAACGCTCTGAGACTAGTGTGTGAGCATTGTGGAAAACTACATGCTAGTGAATGCAGACTAGAATAGGTGTATGTTACAAATGTGGTTCGACAGATCATTTTCTGTGGAACTACCCGATATTAGTGAGAGATAATGAAGAAAAGAATGCAAAGTAGTTTTTTAAACCTCAGATAAGTAGGCATCCTATTCAAAGCAATAATAGAGGAGAAAATCGCAATGGGACTAAAGATACAGCTGTCAGATCTAAAGTTAGAGCGCCTACGTGAGTATACGCTATTTAAGCCAAAAAGGAAGCTGCTGCACCTGATGTTATTGTTGGTATATTCTATCTCTTTGATGTTACTATGTATGCACTGATTGACCCTAAGTCAACTTACTCATATATTTGCACGACATTAGTAATGGATAAGAATTTATCTATTGAGTTAACTGAATTTGATGCTCAAGTTACTAATCCACTAGGTCATAGTGTGTTAGCTAATTTAAAATGTCGTAAGTGTCCACTGAGAATTCAAGGATGTGATTTTCCTGTTGATTTGATGTTGTTACCCTTTCATGAATTTGATACTATTCTGGGAATAGATTGGTTGACGTTACATGATGCTGTGGTAAACTGTAGATTAAAATGGATTGATCTGAGATGTCAGACGGGTGAGATGATTACAGTTGAGTTAGACAAAAAGAATAGTGTTGCCAGAGTTATTTAAGCTATTTGGGCACAGAAATTGATTCATAAAGGTTGTGAATCATTTTTGGTCAATATACTTGATACTCGAAATCTGGGGTCAAAGCTTGATCAAGTACTAATTGTGAATAAGTTTACAGACGTTTTTCCTGAAGAGTTATCGGGATTGCTGTTGGAACGCGAAGTTGAATTTGTAATTGAGATTCCCAAGACAGCTCCGATATCAATTGCACTGTATCGAATGACACCAATTGAGTTGAAGAACTAAAAGCACAGTTGCAAGAATTGTTAGACAGAGGTTTTATTCAGCCGAGTGTATCTCCTTAAGGTGGACCTATGTTATTTGTAAAAAAGAAAGGCAGGTCATTGAGATTGTGTATTGATTACAAGCAGTTGAGTAAAGTCACAATAAACAATAAATACCCTTTGCCTCGTATCGACGATTTGTTTAATCGGTTGAAAGGTGCAACCGTGTTCTCGAAAATAGATCCCAGGTCGGGATATTATCAGTTGCGAGTTAAAGATGTTGACGTGCCAAAAATTGCTTTCTGAACTCGTTATGGTCATTATGAATTTCTAGTGATGCCATTCGAATTAACCAAAACCCCTGCTGCTGTTATGAATCTGATTAATTTGGGTTTTTAGCATTATTTGGATAGATTTATGGTTCTGTTTACTGATGATATACTAATATATTCAAAAATAGAATCCGAGCATGTTTAGCATTTAAGAATTGTTTTGCAAAAGAAACAGTAGTACACAAAATTCAGTAAATGTGAGTTTTGTCTCAGAGAGGTTGGATTTCTTGGTCACATAATTTTCGTAGATGGAATTCATGTCAGAACCGATTTTTCGCTTGAAAGGTTAGTTGAGTTATATGTATCTGATATCGTTAGATTGCATGGAGTGCTAATATCTATTATCTCTGATCGATACCCGAGACTAACCTTTATATTTTGGGGTAAACTTCACGAGGCTTTAGGCACTAAACTCAACTTTAGCATCCATAGACTAACGGACAGACAAAATGGGTATACAAGTGCTGAAAGACATGTTACGATGTTGTCTTCTCGAGTTTGAAGGTAACTGGGAAAAATATTTATCGTTAGCTGAATTTGCTTATAATAACAGCTACCCGTCCAGTATTAAAATGGTAGCATTTGAAGCTTTACACGAACAAAGATGTAGAACACTGCTATATTGGTCTAAGTTAAGCGAATCCAAGTTAGTTGGAACTGATTTGATTCGTGAAACTGAAGATAAAGTTTGAGTTATTTGTGATTGCCTGAAAGCTATATCAGATCATTAGAAGTCATACATATATTTGAAAAGAAAATATATAGAATTTTCCATTGGCGATCGAGTGTTTTTAAAAGTTTCACCGTGAAAGAAAGTGTTTCTGTTTGGCAGAAAAGGGAAATTGAGCCCGACGTTTATTGGACCGTATGAGATTATTGAAAGAATCGGTCATGTAGCTCACAAATTATCTCTACCTCCTGAACTCATAAAGATTCATTATGTTTTCCATGTTTTGATGCTGAGGCAGTATAGATAAGATCCTTCTCATGTGATTACTTCCAACGAGATTAAATTACAGTCAAATCTATCATACTCTAAAGAACTAATAAGAATTTTAGCTCGCGAGGTAAAATAACTTCGAAATAAACGACTGTCATTGGTTAATGTTCTGTGGCATCGACATGGAATTGAGGAAGCAACCTGGGAAATCAAAGAATCGATGAAATAAAAATATTTGAGTTTATTTTCAAATAACAATTTCGAGGACAAATCTCCTAAGAGGGGAGAGTTGTAACAGCTCGTTTTCCAGTGGTGTCAAAAATAGTGATTTCAAAGCCACAATTTCGACGTGTTAGTCCATAAGTATTAAATAATTAATATTTATGAGGTCATTAGTGTCGCATTAAATTTTGGTTAAGAAATTTTAATGTTTAAGTAGTTAATTAATTAAAAAGGACTAAATCGTAAAAGTTGAAAAGTTAGTTCCTATTAGTTATAAGTACTAAATGGCTATGGAAATGAAAATTAATGGACTTAAATGGTAAATATACCATGTAATTAGATATATTTAATGATTAAAAGGTGAATTGGTGTGAAATTTGAATGTTTATTTAAGGGTAAAATGGTAAATAGATAATAAAACTTAAATTAAGTAAAATCAAATTGTCATCTTCCTCATTTTTGCATTGATGAAACTGAAACACCATGAAAATGCTAGGGAAGCTTCTGGCCTTGGCTTAATTAACATGCATGGTAGGTATTGTTCACTTGTTTTTCACGAATTTTATGTTTTTGGGATCGTTTTATTTCTATCTAGCTAACCCGAGGGTTAATTTGTAAAATTTTAAAAGTTTTGGAAGATGCCATTGATGAATTTAGTTGTTTTTGAAGTTTAATGGTAGAATATGATGCTTGGGTGTTAAATAGTAATATTTTGTTAAGTGATTTTCTATAATTTTCAAGTTTAGGGGTTTAATTTAAAATAAGATATGTTATTCTCATGAAATTTTAGCATGTGAGGATTGATTTGGAATAGTTTTAAATTTGGTTTTATGGATATTTATTTTAATTGTAAAAAAATAATCTTGCTTTAGCTTTAGGGATCAAGTTGAACAAAATGTAAGGCCTTCGAGCATGGCACTTAGTGCCCAGGTGTGTTTCGGAGGGATGTTAGCCTACGGGCTATGCATTTGGTGCCCATGTGTGTTCTCGATTGGTTAAGCTCGTTGAGCGTTCTGGTGTATTTTGGATGGTTAACCATGTAATTAAATTGTTATATCATTCATCGGGCAGATTTTAAATGCTTATATAATTTTTTGATTAGTAATTGAATTAATATTAAATGACCTAGTATAATTGTAAAGATTATTTATTATGAGTATTAATATAAAGACTCACCTATTAAGTTTTGCGCTTGATAGGATTATAGTTAATTAACTGTTACTATGTGATTTATGTGTTTATACAGTAAGTTTATTGTTTTAACCATTGAACTTACTAAGCTCTAGTAAAGCTTACCCGTGTTATTGTTTTACTTCTTTGTAGATTATGTTCTGTGGAAATCGGGGGATCGGATCAACTCGAAGAATCACACTATCTAGATATCTTTTGGTAGTTTTTGAATGTTTACTTTTAGGTTATATGGCATGTAATTGGTATGTTATGTGTATGCTTTGGGATAATGACTTCATGTGTTGCAACTTTGGTTAATATAAGGTTGGATGAGCTTGTTTGTGTATGCACCTTTGGTTTTGGGTATGTAAATGAACATATAAAGTTGTTCTGGTATTTGGTGTGAATATTATGAAGGCATTTGAAATATAGTAAGTTTAGTACATATTTTAGGTATGGATATGTGAACTTGAATACTACATTGGTTAGGCACTTAGGTTGAGTGATTTGGTATGTTTTAAGCCTATTTGAATATGTTTTTGGTGTATGGAAATGATTGATTTTGGGTTAACTTGGTACCTAAGATTTGGTTAAAAAGATGTCTTATTTTGAAAGCTTTTTAAGGTGAACATAGCCTGGGACACGGGCTATCCCATGATCGGGTGCCACACACTGCCTCTTCACATGGCACTGTGTCTTCTTAAATATTTGAGCATGTTTAACTCACACGGTCACGGAAAGTTACACGACCTGGGGACATGGTCGTGTGACCTCATTTTGCATACCCATACAGCCTAAGACACTACTGTGTGACCCTATTTTGAATTGTACACGGGTGGGTAGATAGGCTACGGCACGACCGTGTAACCCTATTTCGAGTCATGCACGGTTTGGCCTCATGACCATGTCATTGAGCCACAAAGCCTGGGCTATCACATGGCCTGGTCACATGTCTGTGTGACCCATGCTTTCAAAATTTTCAATTTTTTTTCTAAAACTTTCTATTTATTTCAAATTAGTCCCTAATTGTTCCTAAACTATTTTTTAGGGCTTCTAAGCTCGTTTTAAGGCCCATAAATGTATTATGCTATGAATGTTATTTTCATTTGAATATTTGTTATCTAAATTAATATATTATTGTTTAAATGATATTAAATGTTACAATATGTGTCGTAATACTCTGTAACCCTAATTTGACGACAGAGACGAGTTAGGGGTGTTATAGAAAACTTGGCAAAATCCTTTAAACAAAAGTCTTGCTAGAGATGTAGTCAACAAGGCTTAAAAAAGGATGGGAGTCAAGCCCATTAATTAGAGTCACCCATGATGGAAACTTGACTGAACACTTGGTATAACGTCAAGTATTGAGTTCAATGAGAAAAAGTACATCATTGGTTTGTGACTACTAGCACTATAAATAAATTCATCCTAAGATTAAAGTGCTAGGTCGTTATGATAAAGGAAGGATGACTAATGTACTCTTATTGAACCCATAACATAAATATGTTAGAGTGTTACAATTATGAGAACACTTTCAATGGGATCTACCTATGTGAGCATGAAGTGTGGTCATTTCTAGGAGTTCAAGGGCTTAACTCTAACAATACTCATGAAAAAAGGACACAGACACATGGTCATAATAGTGTCTCTAAATACTATGCATTGACCAATGTTGAAATCATTGTGTGAGATGTATTCGATTAGTGAAATGAAATAATTGGTTCAAAGCTTAGTCTACCATGCAATTCGATTAACTTTAACATGTTTTCATTAAGTGAATGTTCAGTCGTAAGACACCTTCATTTGTGCAAATTGATTTCCAAGATTATCAAAATCTAAGATCTTTTTAAAATGGGGGCAGATTGTTGGAACATTTTCAAATATTTATAGTATTTCGATAACTATAAATGAAATGATCTAATTAATGAAAAGTTATATCTTTTAGTTATTGATCAAGAGTTATATCACTTGATTTTTGAAAACAAAAATTATAACTACTCAAGAGATATTAGTTCAATAATTATGTCTCTTTTAAAAATGTGATTATTCAAAAAATACTCTTATTGAAATTTTATGTTTCTATAAAGAGACATGAGAATTCCTATATATAGGAGTGAGATTTTATTTGGAAAACATACCAAAAAATTTCAAAAGTTCTTTCTATGCTTCCTCCATCTTTTATTATTTTTAGATTGTTCTATAAAGAATCGTTAGTGCAAAACGTAAATAGTCGTCAGGCTTCATTGTATCCTCAATGTTCATTTACTTGAAACTCATTTGCACACCGAATATAGGTGGGGTGATTAGAACCTTAAAGATAGTGACTTGATACAACACCTTATAACTTTATCTTGTTGCTTCATTTTCTTTTTGTTTGAGTTGTTATTTGTATGTTTGAGATTTTCCACACCAAAATTTTTCATTAACATAATTTAACCCTTTTTAGAAAATAAATAAACAATGTGTTAACAAATGTTTATAGGCATTGAAAAGCTAAAAGCCTAGTACAAAAGAAAACAAGAGAATTAGGACATTTTAGAAGTTGAAACAAGATTTGTGGTTGCTAATTTGTACAAACAAGAAGACAAGGGATGAGAAATCCGCTTAAATCTCAGTGCTCAAAAGCAGACCAGCCTACCACTCAATTTTCTATTTTATTATTTTGTTGGAATTTATTTTAAATTAAATTACCCTAATAATTTATTTTATAAGAAAAACCTCAAAAAGCTTGGGTCTGCCTAACTATTTAATAGTTAGAAAAGTCTTGTTCAACTATTCTCCCCTTACGAACAAAAGCAGGTCTGCATTTCATTTTCACTGAAAAAGAATCCCAAGCCCTCCTTTACCAACACTAACCTTTTACACTGTAATAGTCTCGATTCTACTAGATTTTTATCTTCGTTTTGAACTCCTATTATAATCCACTCTCAATTTTATTTATTTATATTTGAATTTTAAGTGATTAAATTTAAAGAAAAATATGGAGGATGAAGATGATCTGCATCATAACTTTATTCACTCTCGCCCTTTCATGTCAAGTTGACGTGTCGGCCAACCCGACAGCTTTCGCACTCAGTGTGAATAATGTTTGTGACAGGACAATGGCGCGTATCATGCACACGCAGCCTCAGCAACTGGTTCCAAAACCCTTTTAATTCGAAGACAAAGTATGAAGTTTCAAACTCAAATCGGAATTTTTCTCCTTTCTTACAGCCTTGACTCATTTATACATCAATTTTGTTTTTTAACTATAAATTAACAAATTAAATACTAGAATTTTACCCGTAATTTCGGCCATCTAAACATTCATTAAATTTATACTTTGAAAATTCAATGCTAAAAATAAAATAATATAGGGAGATTTTAATTACGTTAACAAAATTTATATTTGGTAGTACTCTGCTGAGATGTAATGTATATTCTGGAACCTCAAATAAATAAGTAGGTAGGCCGAGCTGGAAGCTTCCCTGTTATGACACCATTTGCTATTATTTTACTTTTCCTTTTTCTTTCTTTCTTTTTTGTTTGATAATCACTTTTTCTGCTATCTTTTGATTTAGAATATCTTTTTATAATCTTCTTTTGGTTTAGAATTAACTGTTGAATGTTGAACTCAATAATTCATAAAGTTGCTATTTTTTCTTTTTAATTTTCTTTTTCATATGGACTATGGAATCCCAAATTATTTTAAATCTACTTTTTTTTTGGTTTGTTTGTTTCCAGGATTGATTAACAAAAAGTGAGCTTCCCTTTCTTGACTTGACATTGCACAATTACATGAGTAATTTTTGTAGCACCATCCATGAATTTTCTTTTAATTTAATTTTTTAAGTCAAATTCACATTACTTTTTTTTATATATAAATTTAAAGTACTTTACCATTATTTTTTAACTAGTCAACTAAACCACCAATGTTATAGTAAAGGATTTACGGTCATCTAGATAAAAATGGACACCTGTAAAATATTATAAATTAATATAGTGAAATTATAGTTTGATTTCTTCAAAATAATAATAATAATATTTCAATTCTCATATAAATAAATAAATTAAAATTTGATATATAAAAAAATTATACTTTAACTTTCTAACAAAGTAAAATAATTATATTTAATCTTTAAAAAAATATGAAATTATAAATTTATAATGTTTCTAAAAATGGGCAAATGACCAAAAAAAGCTTTTTTTTTCAAAAATTACTGAAATGGGCCAATTATCTAATTATTTATCGGAATGGTCCATTTTTCGCGAAATCGCGTCCACGTCAGCGCGATGTCAGGGTACGCGCCAGGAAATCGCGTCCACGTCAGCGCGATTAGCTGACGTGGACACAAATCGCGCCCTCTAGGACGCGATTTGTTAACGTGGCATCAGTTTATGTTTTTTAGCTTGGAAAACTTTGAAAGGCCATAACTTTTTGCTCGGTTGTCTCATTGAGACGATTTTTTTTATTTTGAATAACTTTTCGAGATCTACACGCTGACAAACAGCCGAAGGCGGTTTGCCGCACTTTTCATCGAAAAAGATCATTTTTTGCCCCTAAATTTTGATTTTTTCGGTTTAAAATTGAATTTTGAAACATTCAAATAATTATTTTCCTTATTTATTTGGAGTAAACATCGGATTTTTTTTACAGAATTGTTGTATTATTTTTTCTGATTTGACACGTTTATGGAATAGGTCCGATAAATTGTTAAAACGTAGGTAATATAATTAAGATAATAACAGTATTTTAATAATATGTCAATTAATTAGTTTAGTTTAGTTGGTTAATATGCTTGCTCTTTTCCTTTAGTACCTTGGTTCAAATCTTGTTGGAAACAATTTTGAATTTTTTTTGTACTTGTTGCTATTGATCTAATATAGAAGAGTTAATTGATTCAAAAAAAAATGTTACCAACAAGATTTGAACCAAGGTACTAAGGGAAATGAGCATGCTATTAACCAACTAAACTAAACTAATTAATTGACATATTATTAAAATACTGTTATTATCTTAATTATATTACCTACGTTCTAACAATTTATCGAACCTATTCCATACACGTGTCAAATCAGAAAAAATAATACAACAATTCTGTAAAAAAATCCGGTGTTTACTCCAAATAAATAAGGAAAATAATGATTTGAATGTTTCAAAATTCAATTTTAAACCCAAAAAATCAAAATTTAGGGGCAAAAAAGGATCTTTTTCGATGAAAACTGTGGCAAACCGCCTTTGGCTGTTTGTTAGCGCGTAGATCTCGAAAAGTTATTCGAAATAAAAAAAATCGTCTCAATCGGACAATCGAGCGAAAAGTTATGGCCTTTCAAAGTTTTCCAAGCTAAAAAACATAACCTGATGCCACGTCAGCAAATCGCGTCCTAGAGGGCGCGATTTGTGTCCACGTCAGCAAATCGCGCTGACGTGGACGTGATTTCCTGGCGCGTACCCTAACATCGCACTGACGTGGATACGATTTCGCGGAAAATAGACCATTCCGATAAATAATTAGATAATTAGCTCATTTTGGTAATTTTTGAAAAAAAAAGGGTTTTTTTTGGTCATTTGCCCTCTAAAAATATCAGATTTATTATTAATTCATTATAAAAATGAATAATGCGAATACATATTATGTAAGCATATACCGTTATTATATGTATGTATGTATAAAAAAAAGGAACACTTTTACCTTAGCACACCCTTGAGTACTCTACACTGAGAGGTAGTGCTTTAATATAAATTCAATTATTGATCCATTACACATCCACTAAAAATTTTGTTTTATATAAATATCAATTACACTAACCTCAACACCGCAGCACGTTCATTTCATTATACAAAAAAAGCAGATAGATAGGTTGAACTCCCTTTTTCTCCCCTTAGAACCAAACTTTCACCGACCTTCACTTTCTGCCTACCATGACGGCCAAGGATTGCGGCAACCATGGAAAAGGCCGGCGGCAGCGCATCCGAAGGCTCTTCGGTTGCCTTCTAGTCTTCCTCCTTATCGTTCTCATCACAATCCTTATCATATGGGCAATCCTCCGCCCCGCAAAACCCCGCTTCATCCTCCAAGACACCACCGTCTATGCTTTCAACGCCTCCACTCCCAATTTCCTCACTTCTAATTTCCAAGTCACCGTATCCACGCGAAACCCCAATGACAGAATCGGGATTTACTACGACAGGCTCGTCATCTACGCCACCTACAGGAACCAACAAACCACCCTTAGGACAGCTCTCCCTCCAACATACCAGGGTCATAATGAGATCAATGTTTGGTCCCCTTTCATCTACGGGAACATGGTCCCTATAGCTCCCGATTTCTCCGTCGCTTTGAAGTCCGAACAAGCTGCCGGAACGATCTTCATGGTGATCAAGATTGATGGACGGGTGAGATGGAAAGTTGGGACTTTCGTTTCAGGCAGGTATCATCTCAACGTTAGGTGTCCGGCTTATATCACTTTCGGGAGCAAAAACAACGGCGTTTCTGTCGGAGAAAACGCTGTTAAGTACCAGCTCGTCACCAGATGCAGCGTCAGTGTGTGAGAGAGCACTCATCAATATCAACAAAGAAGAAGACCAGGCAACTAACGCCGTTTAATCTATATTAAATCTCTCTCTCAGTTTCTTACTTCACGCCGTTAGTATATTTTATTTATTTTCTTTATAAGGGGAGGAGGAAATTGTACATTTTGCTATAGAATAAATGAAAAATGGAAAATTGAAAGCTAAAGCAAAATCTACAATTAAAGAGAAATTGTTTTCCATATCTAAATAAAATGAAATAGTGACATCAAGAAGAAATAATTTTCCGTAGCTTGTAGAATCGCAATTAGTGGAGGTTGTGCTGTCTGTTTCTTCACCTACAAATTGGCTTCTTTTCAAAACATTGGATCTTTAAATTTTATTTTTCCTAAGAAGAAATAGGAATATTTTCTACCTTAATTAGGGTGTCGCTTGTAATTTTTAGATATATAATTTAGTAAAAGCACTGTCGGTAACATGTTTGGGACATTGGGAAGGATAGGGTGTTTTGGCACATGGAAATGGAATTAGTGGTCCTTTTCACTCAACCTAATTATAATTGCGTGTTAGAAAAGGACCTTTTGTAATTTGTCTACTCTCAAAATCAGTCCTTATCCTAACTTTAATTTATTCATTTTTCCAATCCCACCCTTCAGGCCTATACTGTAGCACTACTTAAATAAGTCATAAATATTCTATTTTAACAACATTTTCAATGCTTTTTCTTGCTTGTTTCATTTTATTTCACAATTACTCTCTTGTATTAAGAGTGAGGTGGGGGGTTTTATTTGCATGTTGCCCATTTTTTATGAATCAACACTCCAGCCATGTGTGAGTTGAAATAATTATAAAATACAGGTAGAGAGGAATTTAAGATCCATCACATGCACTTCTCTTACACATTTGGGAATTTCTTATATGTCCTTCCATTTTTCTACATGCATACCATGTTTTATTTTCTATTAATAATTTTTAATTAACATTATATATACTTATCACCAATCAATCAAACAAATATTAAGTTGAAAAATAACTAAAATCTTATTTTTTTTATAGAATAACACATTAATATAAAAATATTTTTATTTTTATAAAATATTATTTTATTGAAATTTCAACTTAAAGAAACTTCAATTTCTAAAGCTTCAACATAACTATTCCATCCAAAGCAACACCACTTAATTTTTGTATAATTTTAACATATATAGTTTGTAATATAATCTACATGTATAAGATGTATATAATATATATGATTTTTGGCTTTGAACTTATAATATATATTATACAAACATAAAAACAAATCACGAGTTTTGATAGGTTGTCCTTCAAATTTGTGATTAGAAATTCGATTCCAATAAATTAATAATATTACGGGCGGAGTGAAGATAGCGTTTCCCCATCCATATTTTAAGAAAAAAAGCAACTCACTCTTGACACCTAGGCGGCTAGACCAGGCAACGACGAAGTGACCAACCCTTATTCCATAGATTAGACTGGGCTTGCCTGGACTTTTCTCCAACCGTTTTCTACACTTCAACACCAAATTCCAATCTCATATTAAATCTAAGTTAAGGGGTATTTTCAATTTTTAAAATTTATATATGAATTGTAAAAATATATAAATTTAAAAAATCTAAAATTATAAAAATTAAAATAAAAAACAGAAAAAATTGCATGTGACACACATGTCATTGATTGGTTACTAAATCCCGATCATTGGTCAAGACCAATTAATGATGATCAAAGTCGATCAATAATGATCAATATCGATTATTTTTTTTGTATGTTGCAATTAATTTTATCTTTTTTATTGTATGTAAATGCTTTATATGCATTTTTAATTTTTTTAATTATTATTTTTTTTAAAATTTATATACTTTCTTATTTTTGTAACTTATTATTTTAAATGATTTTTCATTTTTATAGTCTTTAAATTTTTTATACATTGAAATAATTTTTAATATATTTTTAATTTTTTTAGTTTTATTTTTTAAATGTTTACTAAGGTTGCAACCACATTCAGTTGATGGTGTGTCATGTGTGCCATATCTAACAATCTTGTTGGTCCACGTCATCCAATTTCAAATTTGTTTCAAATTTTACTACAATAGTTGAAAGAAGTCAAATTCGGGTACCAATTTGACCAAAAACCAAAGTCAAATATCAAATGGCATATTAACCCCTTTCATTTAGGTGTGATTGATCATTTATAAAATACAAGCCTCTTAAATATGAGAAATTATTTTATGGACCCTTCCTATGACAATGCCTATGATCCCTATCAATTAATAAAAAACCAGATCATCTTTTTTTTTTGTTATTTATACAATAGACTAAAATTTCTAAACCATCATTTGTGAAAGAAAGATTATCTTTGGAAACACAATTTGCCTAGCTTCTAGCTTTCTTCATGAGTGATTTATTGTCACTTCTATCTTGAACGATCTTGAGGATCATGTGGTTAAGGTCCATGGCATGATATGATATGATTGTATGTATGTCCATAGTGTAGCCATCGATGATGTATGAATCGAAGTGGTAGATCACGATACATGAATTTATGTGGTAGTCCGCCAAGCCAGTAAACACGAGACTCTGTACGACGCCTTTGTGGTGTATTCTGCATGAAACATTTATGGTATAATTTGTTTGGTCCTTGTGGCATGACCTATCATATATGTATGGTAAGATTTGTGATGTGATCTGGCCTGGGTTAATTGAGTCGTTTCGCAAAGTTGCCCGATCATCTATGAGGAGTAGTTGGAGTTGTCAAAATTGGGTGATTTAGGCTAAGGGTTGCGGAAGCTTTGAGAGGGGTTTAGATGAGTGGTTTGGTGTTGATAAATTCGGTTTAGAATAGAAACAACGTAGGTTAGAAAAAGGTAATTGATGGAGATGGAAAATAAAACTTAAACGTCAAGAATGTTCAATACTAAAAAGTATTGCCTGAGTCTTATATTGCTTAAGGTGAAATTTGATGAAGGATAGAAGCGAACCTTGACCCAATACCTATATAGAGGTAAGAACCAAAGGTATAAAAATATGGTTGAACGCCACACCAGTTTGGTGATAAGTTCAATTGAGTTTGGATGGACGCCACTAGCAAGCTAGATAAGTCGCTTCGAGACTCGAACGAAAGAAGAGAGGAGGTAACCTCACAAGAACAAAAGTTCTATTAAGTTTAATAATCAAATTCTGTAACCTTTTACAATAAACAAGTAAGCTATTTATAGGCAAAGACTAAGCTAGCCGAATGGGCAACTTAATGGCTAAGAATTCAGCCATGAATATGCTAGAAATTTCTAGAAAGAAATCATTAATTTGCTGTAGCTGAATTCAACTGAATGTGCATGAATGAAGCATTAAAAATTCGGTTCATGTTTGGAGATGATGCATGGATTGACTGAATCATCATGTTGCTTCACTTGATGCATTCATGCATCCTTAACCTTGAAGAATCTCCATAATTCCATGAATGTGCAGCCCTTTAATGATCCTACATCTCCCTTGGCTGAATGAGGCATTAATGTGCCTAAAATACTTGAATGGTCATCTTGAAAATGCATGAATCATGCATGAAACGTCCCATGTACTTTCCCCCATAAATATGATCCATGAATCTTCAAATACATGAACTTTCAGCAACTGCCTCTTGCATGAACGTCCCAAATGCATGTGCTACTTTAAATGCCATCCATTGAACCTCAATTGTGCATGCACACTCCCATACATTGCACCAATCCGTTCATGAACCTGCAGTAAATAACATCAGTAAGTTAAATGCATTTCAGACACATTAAATTAGCAGCATCTGAACTCAATAATTTGCACATTAAATTCGGCCATACATATTAACAAATTCAGACATATTTAAAACATCATAATTAATTAAGTATTTAAATTAGATATAATTAAAACACTTAATTAATTATTTTTCCAGATTTTAACAAATTAATTAACTTAAAATAAACAACTAATTCAACTAAAGACAAATTAAATGGTTTATTTCAGCAAAATAAATGCAAACTAAAGAAAGCTAAAAATAAGCTCATTGGGTTAAGATTGAGCTGAATTGAGCTCGAATGAGCTAACTTAAGCTCAAGTGAGCTGGAAACGAGCTAAACGGAGCTCAACGAGAAGGAATTGAACTAATTCAGCTCGTTTGGATTTGCAAACAATGCTTAGGGAGCTGGTCCAAAAGTGTGCCAGAGGCGTGGTCGTATCATCCCCTCTCTCTTTAAAGCGATTTGTCCCCAAATCGGGCCATTTGCTCACAAAAAATCGTTCAAGATTTTGAAAGTCACAAATGGCTTGGATCGAAAGAAGCTCATTCGCATGCCCTCCCTCTTTAGAAGGGTACCGCCTCACATCGTTACCTATAAAAGAATAAAACGAATTAGTAACACGATGAAGGTTAAGCACAAAGGAACTTTCCGAAATTTGATTCACAATTCGAACAAATAAACCGATACCAGGGTCAAAAATAGAAATTGTTCTTACCGTTTTTTCGATAGAAACAAACCTAAATCACAAAACAATCGAAAGGCATAATCTCGAAGGTCAGAATTACAAAATCCAAGCCCTTTTAACAAGAAGAAAGAATAATAATCTCCAGGGTCAAAAACAAAATTTTCTCTTGCCATTTCAATTTGATTTGGCAATTTCATGACAAACTTCATAGAAAGAACACTAAGCAACTCAAAATCATTATCATGCAAAACATGTTCGGATCTTTTAGACCACAATTGAGAACAACCTCCGGAAACAAAATTTTGATTTTGACTTAACAAACCAACAAGATTCACATGTCTCATTTTCAAACTTAAAGACAAAGCATCATACAAACAAAGATTGTTTACACATTCATTCAAAAAAATTTTACGATGCTTGCTTTCTTTTATGGATGATTCATAATAACAAACTCCAGGATTAAACACATGATTTTGACTACTCGATCCAAATGGCAACGAGGGTGTTAGCATACTCAAATTCAAACAAGCAAACCCTTTAAATTTCGTTCGAAAAGATTTACGAAAACATGGAAATTTCACACCACAAACTAGATAATTCACATGATCAACACAACCAAACAGATGATATGTCGACTTTTGATCACACAATTTCATATTTTGTTGGTGCTGTTTTATTCGTCCTTCATCAAAAATCTTGCTGATGCCATACTCATCAAAACATTTCCATTCCTTTTCAACAGGATCAGTTAGAATGAACAAATTATACGGACTTTCATCTTAAGCATCCAAAACATGCATTCCATTGCAAGTTAAAGATAAACAACCAATACCATCAAGAAAATGATATTTTTCAAAAACAAGAATCTTCTTATCATCAGACAAAACAAATGGATCATCATCAATCAAAGAATGACAAGTAGCCACGTCAAAGTTTAGATTTTTTCTAAAGACCAAATCATCAACAATGTGTCCACCAACAATCGAATAAGCAGAGGTGCTTTAAAATTTTCAACATCCATACCTTGCTTACCTTGAAACATTGGAAGAATGATATCTTGCAATTGATCGTGATGGAAATCAGTAGGAAACAAATGATGATTAGAGCATTGCAAGACTCTTTTCAAAGAAAAATCAACATTTCGATCCAAGGTTAAACAACAAAACAAATGTTTGAATGGGCTTTCTCTAAGACCAACAAAATGGCCGAATTGATCGATAGAAAACAAATCACAATCAGAATGAAGACCAAAAGATTCTTACCTGACTTACCTTCGAAAGTTTGAAAATTATTCACAACATCCAACTTACCTTTTTCAATTAATTGAAAACGTCGTATGTCAGAAAGATAATGAAGTTGGAACCAGTCCGTGGGTGAAATTTTGCAAACCTGAAACGAAGAAGAATCAAAAGGCAAACTCAAACAGTGGTTAGCAAAAATTTTCCTTACTTTTTCTTGCTTGCTTTCTTCACTCGTTTCTTTTGCAAACTCTTTTTCTTTTCCACTCGATTTCTTTTCAAGCTCTCTTTCAATTTCTTTTTCCACTCTTTCTTTTTCTTCTCTTTCAATTTCTTTTTCAATCTCTTTTTGCTTTTCACTCTCTTTTATTTTGAAATATCATTTTCATATTTTTCTTTTTCATTTCTTTCATTTTCATTTTCTTTATTCTTTTCTCGCTCAAAATCTTTTACAACCAAATTTTTCAATTTGATTTGGTCCTCATGGACTTGTTCCGGTGTGAGCGGTGCTAAGGTGATTTTCCTTCCTTGATGCTTGAAGAAATACCTATTGGTACGTTCATCGTGAGTGACCTTGTGATCCAATTGCCATGGTGCTCCCAGCAACAAATGGCAAGCTTGAATAGGTACCACATCACAAATGACTTCGTTTTGGTATCTGCCGATGGAATATGCAACACGCACTTGTTGAGTAACTTCAAATTCACCTTTGTCGTTAAACCACCGCAGCTTATAAGGTTGGGGATGCTCGGTAATGAGTAAGCCAAGTTTTTCCACCATTCTAGTGCTGGCCACATTTGAACTAATGTCACCATTAACAATGATGCAACAAATTTTATCGTGGACACGGCATCGAGTATGAAACAGATTCTTATGTTGCGGTTCGTTCTCCAATTGTTGAAGACTTGAACTCATTTTGATGTCAACGTTAACAGGTGTCAAATCTTCTTTATCTTTGTCGGATAGTACTTGGAGTTCTCCTTTTTGTATTCGTCGGAATTCAGATCGCATTATCCTTTGCATTTCTCGCTTCCATACTTGGAATTCACATTCAGAAAATTCTTCGGACATGTTTCAACAAAATGTTAGAAAACACAAGATAAATTAGAAAGAAAAATAATCCTCACCGTAAAATCTCACAAGTTCTCTCGCAAAGAAAATAATAAATGGCACACCACTCGTGTTTCACTCTTATTTGGCTTTTCTTCTCTCGAATGAACTCACGCTCTCTTGCCTTTTACCACTCGACCTCGTCTCACAAATTCGTAACTTGTCTCGGTAGACTTAATTTGCTGCTTGACGGTCAGTTTCAAAATGGGTTACAAGGGATAATGTCAGGTGTAAGGTAGGCTGAACAAAGAAAAAAATTGGTTTAAAGTGTGGCGTTGGATGGGTAAATAATGGTAGGAAGGGAAACTTGATGATCGGAGTAATAAGAGATGAAAATAAAACTCGCAAGACTTTTCACTTCTTTTTTTTCTTCTTTTTTTTACTTTTTTTTTTCGTTTTTGCTCACTTCTTTTTTTTCTTTTTTTCGAATTTTTTTTAATTTCGAATTTTTTTGTGATACTCCAATACAATTGTAAGGTAAATACAAGGAAGGAAAAAAATTAAATTACAACTCAAAATTTTTTTGATTTTTTTCACGTTTCGAACCTACTTGCGACCTTGTTACGAACGTCGGTGCTTCTCGTTTTGCAAGTGGGTTAATCGAGTCGTTTCTCAAAGTTGCCCGATCGTCTACGAGGAGTAGTTGGAGTTGTCAAAATTGAATGATTTAGGCTAAGGGTTGCGGAAGCTTTGAGAGGGGTTTAGATGAGTGGTTTGGTGTTGATAAATTCGGTTTAGAATAGAAACAAGGTAGGTTAGAAAAAGGTAATTGATGGAGATGGAAAATAAAACTTAAACGTCAAGAATGTTCAATACTAAAAGTATTGCCCGAGTCTTATATTGCTTAAGGTGAAATTTGATGAAGGATAGAAGCGAACCTTGACCCAATACCTATATAGAGGTAAGAACCAAAGGAATAAAAATATGGTTGAATGCCACACCAGTTTGGTGATAAGTTCAATTGAGTTGGATAGCCACTAGCAAGCTAGATAAGTCGCTTCGAGACTCGAACGAAAGAAGAGAGGAGGTAACCTCACAAGAACAAAAGTTCTATTAAGTTTAATAATCAAATTCTGTAACCTTTTACAATAAACAAGTAAGCTATTTATAGGCAAAGACTAAGCTAGCCGAATGGGCAACTTAATGGCTAAGAATTCAGCCATGAATATGCTAGAAATTTCTAGAAAGAAATCATTAATTTGCTATAGCTGAATTCAACTGAATGTGCATGAATGAAGCATTAAAAATTCGGTTCATGTTTGGAGATGATGCATGGATTGACCGAATCATCATGTTGCTTCACTTGATGCATTCATGCATCCTTAACCTTGAAGAATCTCCATAATTCCATGAATGTGCAGCCCTTTAATGATCCTACATCTCCCTTGGCTGAATGAGGCATTAATGTGCCTAAAATACTTGAATGGTCATCTTGAAAATGCATGAATCATGCATGAAACGTCCCATGTACTTTCCCCCATAAATATGATCCATGAATCTTCAAATACATGAACTTTCAGCAACTGCCTCTTGCATGAACGTCCCAAATGCATGTGCTACTTTAAATGCCATCCATTGAACCTTAATTGTGCATGCACACTCCCATACATTGCACCAATCCGTTCATGAACCTGCAGCAAATAACATCAGTAAGTTAAATGCATTTCAGACACATTAAATTAGCAGCATCTGAACTCAATAATTTGCACATTAAATTCGGCCATACATATTAACAAATTCAGACATATTTAAAACATCATAATTAATTAAGTATTTAAATTAGATATAATTAAAACACTTAATTAATTATTTGTCCAGATTTTAACAAATTAATTAACTTAAAATAAACAACTAATTCAACTAAAGACAAATTAAATGGTTTATTTCAGCAAAATAAATGCAAACTAAAGAAAGCTAAAAATAAGCTCATTGGGTTAAGATTGAGCTGAATTGAGCTCGAATGAGCTGACTTAAGCTCAAGTGAGCTGGAAACGAGCTAAACGGAGCTCAACGAGAAGGAATTGAACTAATTCAGCTCGCATGGATTTGCAAACAATGCTTAGGGAGCTGGTCCAAAAGTGTGCCAGAGGCGTGGTCGTATCAATTTGTATATCGGTCTTTGTGATAAATTATGAATAAAGTCTATCACTTTTTATGAAGTATGGCTAGATAAAGTATTGATGTTCTCAAGGTTAAGGGCTGAGTGGGATTAGTGAAATAAATGAATAAGTTTAAGAATATTGTTGAAAGGAACTGTGTATATGGATGATAGTGAAGGTATTCGCCGTGATGATAAGACAATGTTGAAATTGGACTTATTTGTACTATGTATGACCTAAGATATTGTCAACGTGAATTTTTTTATGGTATGATTTAATCAAAGCTGTTTGAAATATGCCAAATCTAAATTGAATAATGACTTCGCCTGAAATCTTATGAAATTTGAATATTGATTATCACGAACACTTGGGATTTGGAAGTATTGTTGTGGATGTTACCAGATTGATTTATGAAGTACTCTATCGATATGAGTTGTATGGTATTAATTTAGGATATGATTGGTTTAATAATTTGATGGTATTCAGATCTGTATGAGTAGTTTCCAAATATGTATGTATTCATCTATGGTTAATGATAAGAACAACTATTTTCAGATAAGTGTAGGAAATGAGATATGATCTATACGGAACGAATTCTGAAGATAAGTTTGATTGGGTTGCATATATGTAAATGAGGGACTTAATTATTATTTCAAAGAATCTTTAGATAATTAGGTGATAAAGAATTGGAATATTATGAATATAACAATTGGCGTGTATATGAATCAAACTATATTGGTATCTGCCTAATAGATAGTTCAGAAAGTTAGTTGGCACATAGATGTTAATCAAAGAATATAAAGTAACCATCAAGGTTCAGTGAAATGATGTTCATTAATTACTCATGAACTCACAAGATTTGTTAATTGTTTCAAGTTTCGATGACAAGAGGCTACGCCTGGAGGGACTATGCCAGGACTATGCCAAGAAAGAGGCATGTCTAGTTATTATGTATAGAAAGCTGATTGGGTAGCATATTTTAGGAGTTCTTAAATGAATCTGTATTTAGTAGATGATTGTTTTAGATAGATTTGTTGAGAAATTTTGTAATAGTTTGTGTTTAAGAACCATATTTGTTTCTTGAAAATTAGTCTTGAATAATTTAGAAGAATATGTATTAAATATGATGTTATCTAAGATGGTTTAGTGAGTTTGGCTAAGTGCTTTTGAGTAGTAATGCCTAATATATGGATCTAGAGAATCGGGTCAGGTTTCGTGCATTACAACATCGTTGTTCAAAAGCAGGCACACTAATCATTATTGGTATGTCAATTGTATCCTAACTATTCTACTAAGCTTACTTGGGCAATTCACTTTATTAATAATTTTAGCATTCCAAAATTCACATAAACACATGTATACATAAAGTTCCATGATGTTCCACATATATCAATATCGCATTTTAAGTGCTCATTGAGTAATTAATTATCACTTCATATTCATTTCACATATCCATTTATCACTTGGGTGAATCATATCACTAGCTCTCAGTCATACATATATATAATTAATAACAAAACTTTATAACAAAAAATTGACAAATTCTCACAGGGCACTTTACACCTGTAATTATTACATAACTTACTAAATATTCATATTGCAATATTTAAATTAAAATAATATACAACATGTTTCTCTTTTTCATTTCTTCAATTGTCATATTTACTATTATTTCGCCTTGCTATATTGCATTATAATAACTTGCTTATTTTTTTTTATAAAAGTTGCATTTTGCTTCTTTTCATCATTACTCCAAGTATCTTATGTTATCCAAGTTCTCATAGCTCATATATGTCTTATTCTCTTCTAAGTAAAGTCAATACTTATTATTATTATTATTAACACCATCATTCAACTTACTAAGTATTTTAACACTTTAAATTATGGGTTTTCAAATCTTAGCAAGTACTTTTAGTAACTATTTATTTATTAAAATCTCATAGTCATACTCATTTTGAGGTAAACTTGAAAATTTATAGGTACTTACCTCTTGGATGAAGAAAATCAAAGTAAAACTTTTATTTTCCTTCTCAACATATAAATTTGTTTTTCCTTGGCTTAGGTTCTCCTTTTTGCTAATCCTTCTTATTTATCACAATAAAATACACATAAACATCATTACAATATACTCAAATAGCTTTTATATACTAAAATCTCAAATAGAAATGAGGGTGCTGGTGGAAAATATGTTTATTACCTTATTGGAATCTTTCTATCATTAACCCATAGAAAACTTCAGGTTGAAAATATGAAACTGAAGGTGGAACCAAGCTTATAATTATGCTTTCTATTTGATTTTAGTGAAAGAACCAATATTTTGAGTGAGATTTGACTTGGATTTGAGAGAGAAAAGTGGGAAATTAAGGAAAGAGAATAGAGAGAGAAGTTGAAATTAAGAAATACATGATATTTGTTAACACAGATCGAATTCAACAATCCTACTTTTTAGAGCCTCACTTAGTGAATGATTTTATTCAGCAAGAGTCTGGATTACCTATTGTTTAAGCCCAATCTATCCTTACACAAAGAAGTAATTGCAGCCCTGATATCAACCCCAATTATTACAAATCACTCACCCAAATACCCCACTTACAAATTAATAAAACTCCTCAAACAATACCTAAAAGAGTATCAAAACTTTAACCAATAAAATAGAAAAATATAAATGCTAATGACACTAAAAAACTGCACACCAAGTAACGCCACAAGCAACCTATTTGTAGGTTGATACAAGAGCCCATCTAATAGAGTTTTGATAAGCTTGAAACACTTATTTAAAAGTTAATTTTATCCCATTAATTATTTTGAGTAAATATCACATAAAAACAACTCTCCAACAACTTCAAACACAAAAGTTAAGGACAAATAATTAATCCTTATCCAATAGACTCATAGCTTCATCAAGAAAATTGATTGAAAAACTAGAAAATCCTAGTCGCGCATCACCTATTGTTTTGTCAAACATGCCATTGCTTTGTATGCCAAACATCAAACATCTATAAGGTTGTAACCATCTTATTACCCAAGTAGAAATTTATTCTCGCTCTAATAGAACATGGAACAAGCAATGTAAAAAACTCCAACAATCTCCCTTTTGGAATTTTTGAAAAAAACCCATAGAAAGTGAATAGCACACAATCCAAACAAGTCACAAGCCAAGGAACTTGGAATACGTCTCCCCCAAAAAGGTAGAACCATACTTGATCAAACACTCCGTGTATTAATGTTTTTGTTCATCTCATACAATCATTGAATCAATAAAGTCTTTAAAAAACAAATCAAAGTAATCTCTCCCTTTGAAAAAATAGAATGCAACAACCATAACCATAAACCATCACCAGATCAATAAAAAATTCAACAAGTCACTAAGAACATTTCATTTGTTGCTACCATTTTCCTCCATTTTTTGGCAAAGATGCTAAAAGTGCTTCCCTTCACCAAGAGATCTTTTTAGCAAAAATAACCTTTTATCCATCAACCTTTAAATAAGAGCATTAAAAGAATCCATACCAATCCTCAAGATCCCTAACACTTGAGCTTTTTGGGCAGCCAAAATAGAAAATGTTGATCCAGATTTATTTTAAAAAAAGATGGAACAGTGTTAGATTCATATCAACTTAAAATGTTTTTTTTACTTATCCAGCAATCTTTTCATACCAGATTGTATCTTCAACACAAATATAGCAATAAAAAATCCAATAATATAAGTTCAAAAGTATTAGTTCAAAATATAAAAACATTGAAAACAACCATAAGTAAAATAAAAATAGATAGAATTACCAAAATCATTATTCCGCCCACTTTCTTCATTCTCTATTAACTTCCATCATGTTGTTTAAAGGGGATAACATCGAATACTACCTCATAAACTAAAGAAGTAGCTCGTGGAACAACAATAGTCTTTTCCATGAAGCTTAAATAAAGTTTGTCCAACATTTGATAACTTTTCAATATGATCTCTATGAGTTGTGATAACTCTAGAATATAGAGTTATTTTTAGTACTTTTGAGCTTACAATTCATTTGAGTTTAGAGTGGTTGATAACATTTTAGTAGTATTTAGATCATATTCATGCTAGGTATTTAACAATGAAAGATTTCGTTTGACTAAGGGGTTTTATTTAATTTCTATACTAAAATGTTAATGATTTCCTTGAAAGTGTGATCACTAACCAGTAGCCTAGGACGTACTATTGGAAAACTGATAAAAAAAAGCAATGGGATAATAAAGAAAATGAAGTCAGTAAGCACCAGTGCTGAAACTAAATCTCTCCACCAGCGAAGTCATCTTATATTTCACCTGTTGTGGAGATTGCTCGAATTTTGTCTGTTCACACTTTGCTTGTCTATAGGTTAGTTCATAGTTCACTAATCCACGAGACAAGTCACAGTTCACCGGTCCACAAGACAATTCGCAAGTGTCATGTTTGAAGGGTAGTTCGTACTATGCTTGTACGCTAGCCAATTCACATTCTCAGCTCATGGTACATAACTCGCATATATTGCAGCTCGTAACACACAGTTTACAATCCTAAGGTCACATACACTGCTTGTCTAGATGGAGCTTACAGTTCACAGCTCGCATGCATAGAAATCGCACGTCATAATTCCTATTTCGCACTTTTTCAGTTCGTAGATATGCGAGTTGTAGCATGGTTAGTCAATCTCCAATGTGTACACAAATCACTTAGTCAACTGTCAGATTGTGGGATGTAGAAATCACAGAACAATTATAACGGTAAAGTAAATCAAGGAACCATTACGCCTAAAACTATAAAAGATGAATGGAGCATCAATAGGGGAAAATAACATAATAGAACACAAACACACAAAATTGAAGAGCAAAAAAATCAAAACACAAGAGTGAGAGCATTGAGGCTGAGAGAGACGCAGAGAGTTTTGAGGAAGCAATGTGAGCTAACTGCAGGGAACCACCGACATTAAACTGATCATCCTTTCTTTTTCTTATCTATTTATTTCTTTTGTTGGTTTTAAATTATGACTACAACTTATTTGTTGATTTTCACTTTAATGATTACGACTTAAATTTGTTATGCTAGAATAATTATGGGTTCCTAGCTTGAAATTATCGATGTTTTGTTAACAATGTTCTGTGCAAATGATTTTTTATTCATTCGAGTGGTTTTCATGTTTAACACTTGCTAAAGTGTAGCTAATATTAGTAACCAATTGAGTTAATTATTACATCTAAAAAGATGGTAATTAATAGACATACAACTCCAAAGGTGCATGCTTAATTCTTCCAGTAATTAAATTTGTAATGCTATATACATACATTGCTACCTTGCATAATCCTTAGGAACAATGCCTGAAAATATAATGTTGAGGTTAACTTGGCATAGACATATGTTAAGGTAATTAAAATATTTAACGTAGTGAGTTTAAGAGAATCCTACAACTAGTAGATTTTGGATTAGTAAAATACCATATCGACATGACATCATTGAAACATTTGACAACACTGCTTTTGGTGATTGCATGTTAGGGGGAAATAAATGTTGTAGCCTTTCATGTCATCGTTATTGAAACTTGTCACTGTTTTCATTGCTATTACATTTTGTGTTATTATTTTAATTTGTTTTGCATACTTAGTTAAATTTAATTCAAGTACTTAGTAACTCAATTAAATCATATTTTTGTTACTAACCAAATTGATTACTAGTTGATTTTCCAACTATTGTTTTAAACCAGTTCTTGTAAAGATGATAACTCTAATACTCACTACTTTATTACTTGTTGACGAATGTGTACACTTGCACATCAATAGAAAATCTCACAACAAGTGTTTGGAATTGTTGTCGAGGACTATTGTAGCCATTATTTGTGAAATTAATTACCCTGTAATTTTGTTTAAATTTATTATTCTTAATTTATTAATTTTCATGACTTTTTAGGTTCTATTTTTTATGAACTAGGACCATAATCTTGAATTACTTCTTGTTGATACAGAAATCAAACGTACTTTTAAAAGGAGAAGAAGAGAGCAAGCAAATTAGTGCTTAGCTACAGAGATGAATACTGGCATGATCAAAGAAATGCTACTAATAATGCTCAAAATTCGGTCATTGTTGTTGATGAGAGAGACCACGCCATTTGTCAATATGTTGTGCCTTTCTTCAATGAGAGGTTAACACCAGAGACCAAGGTTGCAGCTGTACCATAACATAGTGGTCTAGACATATTTAAAGTCCCACAACATCTATATCCTCAACAATTCCAAAAATAAAAGCAAGAGGTTCAATTTAAGATGTTCTTGGACATGTTTAAATAGTTACATATCAACATTCCACTTGTGGAAGCTCTTGAGCAGATGTCGAAATTCATGGACATTCTCTCCAAAAAGAAAAGGTTAGGGGAATTCGAGAAAATGGCTTTGAAAAAGGAATGTAGTTTATTTATGCAAAATGAACTTTTGCCAAAAATGAAAGATTTGGGGAGTTTCACCATACCATGCAACATTGGAGACTCTTATTGTGGAATGGCTCTATGCGATTAAGGAGCAAGTGTCAATATGATGCGCATGTCTGTGTTTAGGTGATTAGGTATTGGTGAGGTTAGACTGATGATGGCTACACTTCAATTGGTAGACAGGTCATTAGCACATCCTGAGGGAAAGATCGAAGACATGGTGGTACGTGTGGATAAATTTATATTTCCAGCTGATTTTATTGTATTATCGATATGCAGAAAGGTGAACTCACCATAGAGTTCAAGATGATCAAGTGACATTCAATGTATTCAAGGCTATTAGATTTCCAGATGCAATTAAAGAATGTTCCGCTATGTCCAAGATAGTACTGGTGGTTTCTACTGAATGGGAGCTTAACTTTGTAGATGATTCATTGGGACGCATTTTATTATCTGGTCTATCGAATGATGATGAAAATGTTGAATGTTTGGCTTTGTTAGAGGCTAATTCGAACGGATTCAGTTTACAATCTTGATTTGAATCAATGAGTTAGCATCTTGTGAGTACACGTAACTAAAGACGTCAATCAAGAAACCACCTGGATTGGAGTTAAAGGTATTTCCTTCCCATTTGAAATATGCTTATTTGGGTCCGTCCTTAAGTTTTCCTGTCAACATTTCAGCTGAGCTAACCGAAAAATAAGAAGAATAGTTGATTGATGTGTTGAAGAAGTTCAATAGGGAAATCGAATGGACTATCGTTGATATTCGAGGTATCAATTTGTATCTGTGTATGGATAAAATCTTACTAGAAGATGGTGAAAAGGCATCGATTGATGGCTAGAGAAGATTGAACCCAATTATGAAAGATATAGTCAAGAAGGAAATCATCAACTAATTACATGCGGGGATTATTTACCCCATATTTGACAGCCTGTGGGTGAGTACCGAAGAAAGAGGGAATCACAGTCATAGAGAATGAGAATAACGAGCTGATTCTGACAAGGATAGTTACGGGATGGAAAATTTATGTTGATTATAGGAAACTAAAGAAAGCAACTCGAAAGAGTCATTTTCTGTTTATTGACCATATGTTGGATAGGCTTGCGGGACGTGAGTATTACTATTTCCTGAATGGATATTTGGGGTACAATTAGATAGCTGTAGCTTCAAAACATCAGCACAAAACCACTTTTACCTATTCGTATAGTACGTTCTAAATTCAAAGAATGCCTCTCGGCTTCTGTAATACATCAGCAACATTTCAAAGGTGCATGATGGTGATATTCACAACATGGTTGAATGAATTTTGAAAGATTTCATGGATGACTTTTCAGTGTTCGGGGATTTGCACGATGACTATCTTAATAATTTAGCTGTAGTGATAAAACAGTGTGAATAAACAAACCTTGTCTTGAATTGGGAGAAATGCCATTTTATGGTTGTGGAGGGAGTCGTTTTGGGGCTCAAAATATCAAGACATGGAATTGAAGTTGACAAAGAAAAAATTAATGTAATCAATAAGCAATCACCTCCTATTTCTATAAAAGGCATTAGAAGTTTTTTAGGGTATGCAAGTTTTTATCGAAGGTTCACCAAGGACTTCTCAAAGATTTCCAAGCCACTTTGTAATTTATTAAAGAAGGATATGGCATTCAATTTTGATGAAGTATGCTTGAAAGCCTTTGATGAGCTAGAATGATGATTAATTTTGACACTAATTATTGGTACACTGATTGAAATTCTCCTTTTGAGCTAATGTGTGACACTGACGACTTTATAGTGGAAGTTGTAATGGGTCAACGAAGAAATAAAATCTTCCATCTGACTTATTACGCAAGTCTAAATTTGACAGGAGACTAGTTAAACTATATGGTAACTAAGAAAGAGCAACTTGCCATTATTTTTACTCTTGAAAATTTTCGCCCTTATCTTGTGGGTACTAATGTGAAAGTTTACACTGACCATTCGATAATTAAATAATTACTAATGTAAAAATATGCTAAGCCAAGATTGATTCGATGAGCACTTTTACTCCAATAATTTAATCATGAGATTCAAGATAGAAAGGGGGTTGAGAATCAAATGGCAAATCATCTATCAAGATTGGAGGAATAAGAGAGAACTCACTCCCATATTCTTATTAATGAATATTTTCCAAATGAACACATCTTTGAGGTAAGTCATACACATGAAACTCTTTGCTTTGTTGGTTTTTCTAACTTCTTGGCTAGTGGATTGATGCTGCCTCAGATGACATACCAATAACGAAAGAAGTTCTTCCATGATGTATGCCATTACTTTTGGGAGGATCCATATTTATTCAAGCAGTGTGCGAATCAAATGATTAGAAGGTGTATATCCGAAAGTGAGGTGGATGATATCCTTTACCATTGTCATTTGTCTCCAAGTGGGGGACATTTTGGGGGAACATGTACTATGGCCAAGGTGTTATAAGTTGAGTTCTTTTAGCTCATTTTATTTGAAGATACATATGCCTACGTAAGGAATTGTGACAGGTTCCAACGAGTTGAGAATATTTCAAGGAGTAAGGAGATGCCTTTGAATAATATCCTTGAAGTGGAATTGTTTGATGTGAGGTGAATTGACTTTTCGGGCCTATTTCCTCCATCGTATGGTAATATTTATATTTTGGTGGTTGTTGATTACGTGTCCTAGTGGGTAGAGGCCGAGGTGGTTATGCGCTTTCTACATAAACACGTATTTATGAGGTTTGAGACTCTGAGGGCTATAATTAGTGATGAGGGATCTCACTTTGTGAATAAGTGGCTGACTTGGCTACTAGATGAATGTAATATAAAGCACAAGGTTGCTACTGCTTACCATTCGCAGATGAATGGGCAAGTTGAATTGGCAAACAATAAAATAAAAGGTTTACTCTAAAAAGTGGTGCATCCGAATCAATAAGATTGATCTATGAGACTTGAAGATGCTTTGTTGGCTTACGGAAAAATAGTCAAAACTCCTTTAGGGATGTCTCCTTATCAGTTAATGTTAAAAAACTTGTCATTTACCATTAGAGCTTGAACATGTAACTTATTGGGCTATTAAGAAACTGAATTTGGATTTGAAGCATGATGGAGAAAAATGAATGTTGCAGCTTGATGAATTAGAAGAGGTGAAAATGCTTTCTTATGAGAATGCCAAGATATTTAAAAAGAAAACAAAGTTGTGGCATGACAAGTACATCCACTCTCATGTGTTTGAAACATTCCAACAAGTCTTATTTTTCAACTCAAAATTAAAGTTTTTCCCTGGGAAACTCAAGTCTTGATGGTCTGGACCTCTCACTATTAACCGAGTATTTCCATATTGATGTGATCTCGCCTTGGTGAAGTGATTTGAGTCATTTAGATGCCTAATTGTTAAAATGAGAAGTTCTGTTCTAGTTGGAGTTTATATAAAATTCGACTAAGTAATGGTTTAAACAAAGGGGTTTCTAAGAGTGTTTAAGATAGGTTAATGGTATATTGGCTAAACATTGAAATTAAGGTGAAGTTAAGATGGATAATATGGATGGAAAATAGGCTTAAGATTCAAGAGTGAACCAACACTATAATGGAGTGCTAACCCGAAACTTATATGATCTTAAGGTGATTTAGGTTATGGAATTTGGGAACTTGACCAGTTACCTAGAGAGGTAAGAACCGAAGGTATAGTTTGGTGAACGCTACACTAAGAGAGTGATAAGTTCGATAGAAAACAAGGGTTGACGCTACTGACTAGCAGATAAGCCAACTAAGTCTTTGGACAAAATTTGAGAGAATGAAATCTCACAAAAATGACAGAATTTCATACAAAGTTTCAAAAGTCATTACAACTTGAAATTAACTAAGTATTTATAGCCAAAAAGCTAGGCTAGCCGAATGGACAAGTGGATAGCCAAATAGTCACTTAATTTCAACTTTTAATGAGCTGAAAATTCCAAAAAAAATTCAAGAAAATTCTAGGAAGCTTCTCTAGCCTTGGGGGCGTCTTTGGACAGCTTCTAGAGTGTCTACATGCAGCTGGAGTTAATTGGGATGCATGGAAACTAGTTAGCCTTGTTGGGGATGTCTAAGGGCTTTCTTTTGATCAGCTAAATAGTTTCGAGTTCATTAAAATCTGCTTGGGGTTCATAAGAGTTTTTGAGTGTGAACAGACGGAATTGAATAGCCTTTGTGTGTGAAAGCACCAAACTGAATGGTCCCCTAGTGTGAAAAGCATTTCCAGCAATGTGAAAACTCTCTTGGTCGTTGGTCTCCACGAAGGGATGCTTGGGAGAACTAAATCAGCAGGTCACTTTGAAGAACTAAATCAGCAGCTCTCTTGTATTCAAGCCTTCCATTGTATGTGGCTGCACAAATTAATTCAACAAATTAATTTGAGTTTAAGATATGATAAAATTCAGCAGCAACAAGACTCATTTAATTTGGAACATGTAATTAAATTGTCTAAGCTAAAACATATTTAAAACAAATAATAGTTAAGACACTAATTTAATTCAGCTATAGCTAAGACTTAATAAAAACATGCAATAACGAAGACATGAATTAAAATTGGCAGCAGCTAGAACATAATTAAAACATGTATTAAAAATAAAACACATTAAACACTTAATAAAATCAGACATTTATTTTATTCCAGCAAATAAAAATGCAAGAGTTAAAAGGATAGGAATGAGCTCAATTGAGCTAAGTTGGGCTGAATTAAGCTCAAGGAGCTGAGTTTGGGATGAGTTTGGCTTGCAAGAGGTTGCAAGGTGATATTATGGAGATGGTCCTAGCTCTCTCGATGTGTCCAGCCAATGTCTCGCCCTACACTTGGTTGACTAAGTTCAACACGGCCTCTTTGAATAGCTTGGATCGAGCTTGTGTGATAGGACCTTGTGGCAGCTCCAATGGATCCTTGCTCGAGCTAGGTGCACTCTAGGGCATTGTCGCATCATCCCCCTCTTCAAAGTAACTTGGCCTCAAGTCGAAATCTGCATCGAAAGGAGATAAGTCAAACACATTAAAGCTTGTACTGATATTGTACTGATCCGGTAAGTCAAGTCGATAGGAATTCTCATTGATTCGTTCTAGGATTTGACAAGGTCCATCTCCTCATGGTAGCATCTTTGATCTACGTTGGGTTGGAAAGTGCTCTTTCCGCATATAAACCCAAATCTAATCACCATGCTCAAATACAACTCTCTTGCGTCCTTTGTTCGCTTTTTGAACATAGCTCTTGGTTCTTGCTTCGATATTGGCTCGAACCTTTTGGTGCAACTCCTTGACGTACTCGACCTTCTTCCTCGCATCTATATGAATAAATTGATCGTTAGGTAAAGGCACTAAGTCTAACGGAGTTATCAGATTAAATCCATAAACAATTTCAAAAGGAGAAAACTTAGTAGTCGATTGGACTGTTCAATTATATGCAAACTCGATTTGAGCTAAACATTCCTCCCATGACTTTAAATTTTTCCAGATGATGGCTCGCAACATTGTAGACAACACTCAATTAACCACCTCCGTTTGTCCATCCGTTCGGGGGTGACAAGTGGTTGAAAATAGTAGCTTGGTTCCGAGCTTTCCCCACAACATTCTCCAGAAGTGACTCAAAAACTTCGTTTCGCGATTAGACACGATTGTTCTCAGAATTCCATGTAGTCGAACGATTTCCCTAAAGAAAAGATTAGCAATGTGAAAAGCATCGTCAGTTTTTGTACATGCAATAAAATGTGACATCTTTGAAAATCTATCAACTTCAATGTAAACAGAATCCTTCTCTATTTTCGTTCGCGATAATCCAAAGACAAAGCCCATGGATATATCCATCCAAGGAGCTTAGGGAATGGGAAGTGGCGTGTACAATCCATAGGGTCTAATCTTTAACTTGGCTCTCTTGCACGTCACACAACGCTCGCAAACACGTTCAACGTCAGCCTTTATTCTAAGCCAATAAAAATGTTCTTGGAGTGTCGATAATGTCTTACTTACACCAAAGTGTCCCATGAGGCCCCCGCTGTGCGCCTCATTAACAAGCAAGTCTCAAATAGAACTTTTCGGAATGCATGATTTTCCTTTCTTTAAAAGAAAGCCTTCGTACCTATAAAACTTTTCAACAGAAGTATTCTCACATGCAGCAAACAGTTCACCAAAATCATCATCATTAATATATAAATCTTTCAATAAAGAAAATCCAAGCAATTTTGAATCAAGATACGACAATAAGGTATACCTTCTCGAAAGTGCATCAGCTACAATATTATTGATAACACTCTAGAATAACGTATTTTTATGTATTAATTATGTATTTATTCTGAGTATGATATCGCTAATTTGAGCTATTTATGATCTTTTATTTCATAGGGACTAAATTTGAGGCAAAAGCAAAATTAAGGGCCAAAACTGTGAATTTAGAGATAAAATGGGCTAAATGTGCAACACAAGGAAAAGTTGGTGCCAAAAGTGCAAGCATGGAGGACACAATGGTTGAAATGCAAAAAGAAGAGATTTTATTGTATTAGACTCTATTTTAATTATATTAGGATAATTAATATTAAGATAAATTTTAAGGATTATTTGATTTTAGGATTTTATTTTATTTATCTTTATTTATCTTCAATTAAATGTATTTATCTTTTGGGAAGTTAAGTAGGATTAGACTATCTCCCCTAGCACTATAAATAGGGGGTGAAGTGACTCAAAAGAGATCCATCTTTTTCTGTAAACACTCTCTCCCCAAAAGTCTAGGCTTTTGTTCTTCTCATATTTCCTTTCAATAAAATCTCCATTTTTATCATATTTATTTTCTTTTCCACCACAACCATGAGCCACTAAACCAATCTAGCCGAAGGTTTTTGATATTCCCCAAAAAGGGTTCTTGAGGCTTAGAGTTCGTACTTAGCCTCCTCGCTGAGTATTCATCGTTTCTCTTCACTATGGGGCTGACGCTTCCGTCCATGTCCCTTAAGAAACAAGCTTTTCAGCATATGCAAAGGCACCCGCTTTGTATATTTTGGGAAGGTTGCACAGTCGTTTCGTTAGCTTACTGTGTCAGAGGTTGGCAAGCCCAAGAGACAAAATAGCGTGGGATTTGCCAGTGAGAAGCGTTGATTTAGCATAGGACGATCCCACAGAAGCGATTGTTGGCTAGAGTCAGGTTCCATTAAATCGTAGGTCCAAATCCTTGGAGCTGGTGGTCGTAGGCGTCCTCTTCCACTATAATTGGCTTATTCGATTTGGGAAGGATCATCTAAAAACTGAGGGTAGAACCCAAGGCGGAATGAGACAACTGGAGGCTGGAACCTCCCATAAGAATTTCCTTTCTCTAAATTCTATTTTTAATTTCTCAAATTTTCGATTCAATATTCTTAATTCTGTTTTTATTTTATTTTTCGTTTCTAGATCCAAACTTTTAATTCTGTTATTTTCTTATTTTTTTTCCAGGAACGCAGGTTTTCTTGGGCAAGATTCTGCCTGGGATTTCACGGAACAAGACATTATGCAAATCCAGTCCCTAAGGATTTGACCCTACTTCCCTTTTACTATTCTTTTTCATTATTTATTAAGGATAGAATATTTTTGGTGCTTTCAACGACCGCATCAATTATCTTTACCTTTCTTGTGCGTGATGAGGTAAGGAAATGACTCAAGGTACTCGACCCACTTCGCATGACGCTTGGTCAACTTATATTGGCCCTTAATGTGTTTCAATGCCTCGTGATCAGAGTGAATTACAGACTCCTTTGGCCATAGGTAATGTTGCCATGTCTCAAGAGCTCGAATGAGACAAAAATTTCTTTATCGTAAATAGGATAGTTAAGTGCGGCTCCATTGAGCTTCTCGCTGAAATACGCAATAGGCCTTCCATCTTGAGTGAGCACAACCCCGATTTTGACACCTGATGCATCACATTCAATCTCAAAAGTTTTAGAAAAATCTGGTAATGCTAATAAATGAGCTTTAGTAAGGCAATTCTTAATATCATTAAAAGACTTCTCTTGCTCATCGACCTAATAGAAGGCTAAATTTTTCTTGATGACGCTTGTCAATGGCGTGGCTATAGTACTGAAGTTGGGCACAGAACGCCTGTAAAAACTAGCCAAACCATGGAAGCTTCGAACTTGACTAATATTTGTCGGCCTCGGCCACTCTTTTATAGCCTTTATCTTTTCTTGGTCCACCTCTAAGCCTTACGAGCAGACCACAAAACCTAGAAAAATAACCTTTTCAGAACAAAACGTACACTTTTTAAGATTAGCATAAAGGGTCTCCTTTCAAAGAACCTCCAAAACAGATTTAAGGTGTACTATATGCTCTTCCAACGATTTGCTATAAATGAGTATGTCATCAAAGTACATAATGCAAAACTTACCGATGAAGGATCTTAACACATAATTCATTAATCTCATGAAAGTGCTAGGAGCATTGGTTAAGCCAAACGACATGACCAACCACTCATACAAACTGTGTTTTGTCTTAAAGGTCGTCTTCCATTCGTCGCCTTCTCGCATGCAAATCTGATGGTAGCCGCTTTTCAGATCGATCTTCAAAAATAACTTGGCACCACTTAGTTCGTCGAGCATGTCGTCTAAACATGGTATTAGATGCTGATACTTGATGGTAATCTTGTTCATAGCTTGGCAATCAACACACATGCGCCATGTTCCGTCTTTCTTTCGAACCAACAAAACGGGTACAGCACATGGACTAAGGCTTTCACGGATATAGCCTTTCACTATCAACTCATTGACTTGTCTTTAGAGTTCCTTAGTCTCTTTGGGATTCATACTATATACTGGTCGGTTTTGCAAACACGCTTATTTTCTCACATTTTTTTTCTTTTTCATCTTATTCTTTTCTCATTTTCTTTTCACTTACTTTTACTATTTTTCATTTCTTTTTCTCATTTTTCTTTTCTTTTACATTTTCACTCTGTTCTTTCTCTCTCATTTGTTCTACAGAGTTTTTCAATTTGATTTGGTCCTCGTATACTTGTTTTGGCGTCAATGGTCCTAGAGTTATGTTCTTCCCCAAATGTTTGAATGTATACTTATTGGTATACCCGTCATGGAGAACTTGTCGATTGAATTGCCATGGGCATCCAAGTAACAAATGGCCCGCATGCATGGGTACAACATCATAAAGTACTTCATCGACATATTTTCCAGTAGAGAAAAAGACAAGTACTTGTTTCGTTACCTTCAATTCACCACCGTCATTGAGCCATTGAAGTTTATATGGGCTCGGATGCTTGGTGGTCAACAATCCTAACTTCTCCACCATGAGAGTGCTCGCCACGTTTGTGCAACTCCCACCATCGATAATTACGCTACAAACTTTCCCTTGGACTTGGCACTGTGTATAGAAGATGTTTTCTCTTTATTGTTTGTTCTCCACACCTTGGAGGCATAAACTTCGTTTGGCGATAAGCAACTCACCATCAACAACATGCTCTAAGTCCTCTTCTTCGTCAGATGTTGCTTCAGGCTTATTTTCAAATTCTACCTCTGACTCAATCTCACCATTTGCACGTACCACCATAGTGCTTCGGTTTGGACATTGACTTGCAATATGGCCCCTCCCAAGGCTTTTGAAGCACTTGATGTCCCTCGAACGATTGGAAAAGCTTTCAGCAGCCTTGCCTTTACTTGATTTAGTCACGACCTTAGTTGACTTTGCTGGTACCGCTGGCTCTTTGGCTTGGCTTGATGAAGGGTTTCTGCTACCGCCTTGGCTCCATTTTGAAGTGTTCGCGATAGAGTAGCCTCAGACAACACCCTTGCATTTTAATTACTTCTCCACTTTTATGGCCATGTGCACCATGTCCACCACTTTGACGTAGTGTTGCAACTCTACAATATTCGCAATGTCTCGTTTGAGACAAGCCAAGAAGCGTGCCATGGTTGCTTCACCATCTTCTTGCATGTCCGCTCTTATCATCGCGATCTTCATTTCTTTGTAGTAATCCTCCACACTCCTCGATCCTTGGGTAAGGTTTTGGAGCTTTTGATAAAGCTTGCTATGGTAATAAGATAGAATAAATCTCTGGAACATCACCGATTTCATCTCGGCCCATGTGTTAATTGGTCGTTCTCCGTTTCGCCTTCTACTCATGGTGAGTTGATCACACTAGATCATCGCATAATCTGAAAACTCAATTGTCGCCAACTTCAATTTCTTGGTCTCGAAGTAATTATGAAATTTGAACACCAATTCTATCTTTTTCTCCCACTCGAGATAAGCTTTCAGATTCAATCGGCCTTGGATTGGTGGAATTGAAAATTTAATATTTTTAAGGTCGTCATCGATCCGCCCACGTTCTCTTTGGCCGCGGTTTCTTTGCCCCCTCTACCAGTCACTTAGGTTGGACCTTTGGTCACTCTCGACATCACTAAGGTTGAACAACTCGTCCTCGAGGACTTATTGCCGGCCTCGGTTCCTTGGTGGACTTTGGGGCGTCCTCTTCCGTTGGGCTTTTCCTCGTCTTGATCAAGCCTTTCTTGGATAGGCTCGAGCTTCTGATCGAATAAACGCTCCACTTCGTGCAATAGGGCTTGAAGGTTTAGATTCGGTACATTTCAAACTGGTTGCCTCTCTAGTCTTTTCGCCATGTTTCGTTCCAGACTTCTTAACATTGAAAATTATATACCTCACCACAAACCTCACGTTTCACTCGAAAAGAAAAGAGATAGTGACACTTACACTCGTGTTTACACTCGTTATATGGCTTTTCTTCTCTCTGATGTGCTCAGACACTCGTGCCTTTTTCCACTCATTTCTCCTCTCGTGATTTCATAAAAAGACTTGTTTAGGCTTTATCGTAGTCTAAGGGTCGGCTTCAAATGGGTTTACAATGGTAATAATGTTAGGTGTTAGGTTGGCTGAAGGAAACAACTTTAGGGTGATGAATTGTGGCGTGAAGGTGTTGATGGTAGGAAAGGTAAGTTAATGATCGAGATTTCAAAAGATAATGAACTCAAACTTTCAACACTTTTCTTCAATTACAAAATGCTAAGTACAATGAAATACTTTGAATTCATGATTTTTTTTCAATTTTTTAAAAAAAAACTTTTTCAAAGACTTACTCCAGGAATACTCGAAAGTTCGTACTCCAGGTTAACCGAGGAATGATTTTAATCGATTAAGCTCTTTTAGTAGACTTTAATGTTTATGATGTCATACTATGCGAATGCATGCAATGAATACATAAAGAGATGTTGATTCTGATTCAATTCCATTTAGAAAACTTTACTAGAAAACAAATCTCTTTACATAAAATGGATATTCATACGGCCTTGCCCTCATAGGCGAAGACATTCAATCCTCTTCTTCATTCGAGCGTTAATATAAATCTCACGAACTTTTCAAAAAAGACATCTCTTCTATCTCCTTTTTGCTCGATCCAGGCCGTAACTCATTGCTCACTTATCCTCGGGATGCTCGTTGGCTTCTCTTTAAGAAAGTTCAGCGGCTCTCAAATAATCTTTGTCATTTTGAATCTTTGGGCAACAGAGCCATAATCGTGTAGTCCTCCATTATCATCCTTCTCTTATCATGTGTTCTTGGACCATATTCGAAAAACCATATTGTCATCCACTTTATCAAGAAACCTATTTCCTTATGACAAGCTCTCTATTTAGCAACTGAACGTGAATCAACACCTCTTTTTTTATGATGAAATGAAATGTCATGTCATGCAATCAAAAGAAAACACAAAAAGTCAGTATCATAAGATATAATCAAGAAATAGTAAAACAGCTAATCGGATATCTACTAAGGTTCAGTATAGTTCTACCTAAGGTGGATTCCTAAGGTTCATTATATGAGGTTTGGCTTCTAGAGTAAGGGTACCCGAACTAGCAGATTCCTCAATCCTCACCCATTATAGGCTCATATGGACCGAGTTCAGTTCAGGGGAATACATTTCCCTATGGCTGCACGGAGATGAAAATCTCACGAAGACAGAGGTACGGATGTATCCCGGAAGCGATCCACTATCCTGCACGGAGGTGAAAACCTCACGAAGGCATAGCTTCTCACTCCCACTTAAAAGGGTAAAATTGTTCAACTCAAGAAATGTATAATGTAAACAATATTTAAACAAGAAGATAATGAATGCAAAAGGATGTTATGAGTTTTTTTTTAATATTTTCTCGACCTTAAGACAAAATTTAATTAACTTTGTGGCTTGACTCTCTTAAAAAAAATTCCCAGCGGAGTCGCCAAGCTGTCGAAACCATTTTTTTGAAAAACAAAAAAATTTAGGTTGTCGACTTTAAAAAATGAAAATTTGGAGTCGCCACCAATCTTTTATTAAGGTGTGATTGGATCACCGAAAAAACAGCATTGGTCTACGAGTTTAGAAAACGGGTTCGGGAGTCAATTACGTACAAGGATTAGCACCCTCGTAACGCCGAAAAATTGGTACCTAGTTAATTAGTTAATGTCTTAATATCGAAAATTTGAAAAATATAATCCTTAAAAACTTAAAACGTTACGTATTAAGACCCTTCTCATTTCAGAGAAGAAAAATGCCACACCCAATGCGTTAGGGCACAACATTCTAATTTCCTCCAAAATGAATTAGGTCAGAATACTCGTATAATGAAAAAAATTAAAAGAATATCCATTTATCCAAGATTTAAGGAATCGCGGCCCAATACGTTAGGGCACAATTCCTTTAAAATCCCAAACTCGAAATATTCCTTTTATTATTTTTAGAAAAAATTTCATTTCGAGAAATCAATGCGTCACATCCAATACGTTAGGACACAACGTGTTGAATTCCCAATAATGAATTCTTATTTTTTTGAGCAAAGAGAAATTGCTCGATTGTTAGATTTAACAAAGAAAATCGGAACCCAATACGTTAGGGCTCAATTTCCTTGAAAATCCTAAATACAAGCATTTATCTTAATTTTGGAAAGTTTGAAATCAAGTAAAAAAGTGATGTGATGTTACATTAAATATACAAGGCAATAATAAATATTACAATAGCATAGAAATAATATGAATAAATGAATAAATAAATAACTATGAAATACAAAATATCAAATAAATGGGCAATATAATAATAAACGATATGCAAACATAAATTGATAAGCGAATAATTAAAATAAATAACAAAAAGTGCATACAAGTATACATAAAAGTATATATAGGTTTGAAATAAATAATACCAAAAATAATTAAATAAATAAAACAAGTATATATTTATACAAGTATGCGAAAAATAATAATTTCAAAATAAAACATAATACATGCTTTTTTTAAAAAAACATATATATACAAAATAATAATAATTACATATGAAAATTATAAGATAAGATAAAAACAATTGCATTATCAAAAAAAAATATTGATTTTTAAAGAAAATATGAAAAAGGGACTAAATTGAATTGCAAGTAAAAATATAGGGTAAATCTACAAATAAATAAAATCTGGAGGATTAAATTGAACGCGAGAATTACATAGAGGGGCTAGAAGGGCAATTTTCCCTTCTCCTCTAAAACGGCGCCGTTCAAAAGGATTAAATTGGAATTTAAAATAAATAAAAGGGTAAATTAAAAAAATAAAAAAACTTAATTACAAAAACATTAAAAGGTGGAGGGGCTAAATAAAATTCGCAGTGGTATCACCTTCTCTCCTTTTTTAAAATCGTAAATAAGTAAAAAAATAATCAAAAGAAAAAAATAGTAAGCCACCTTTAAAAAACTGCCAATCGTTCTCTTTTTTATTCTTCCTCCCTCTTTTTCCTCTCCCTTTACAATGAAGGGAGAGGCCTCTATTTATAGTAGAGCCTCCCCAAATCCAACGGTACAGATCAATTACATCAACGGCTGAGATTAAAGGGTATCTACAAATTAAATCTCTAAGATTACAAAATCATATCTTCTAAGATTACATATCATATCTAAGATTACATATCCTCGAAGATTATGTTTTCATATGTGAGCCCGGGCTAAAATTGGGTATTACACCATGTACTTTTTATTTTTACAGGTTTTGACTAGATGGACATCACCATATCCAGGTCATGTCTCATAAATGAAAAAGGTCAATTTCTTATGTTGATAGCTTCCAGATTTTCCATTGTGATAAGGTGAGGGAGAGGTTCCAAACTATCTTCAAGAGTCAACCAATACTCTCATACAAAGGTTTCATGATGGCATGCAATGATAGTGTCACTGTGTCTCCGTTCATTCGAAAATTAATTGACGAGTTGAGATGGAAGCAACTATGTGATGTTAAATGTAACAACCTATTTTTAGTGATGTCAAAAATAGTGGTTTTGAGACCATAATTCTAAAAATTGGGTCCGCAAATATTAATTATTTAATATTTACGAGGTCATTAGGGTTTCGTATAAAAGTTTGATCCTTTAGTTTTGACTTGAATAGTTAATTAAGGAAAAATGACTAAATCGTAAAAATCATAAAAGTGGATGGCTAGTTATATTTATTGATTAAAAGGTTTCAGTAACATTATTTAAGGGGCTTAAATGGAAATTAGGCCATAATGAATTAGCTTAGATGGTTAGTGCTTTATAATTAGTCATTTATATGTTAATTTTAATGTTAAAATATTAATTAAAATATATAAAAAAAGAAGAATAATCATCTTTTCACTCTTCTTCTTCCACTAATTTTTCCATCATTATTAAAGGAAAGAAAAGCTTCAATGCTTCAAGGAAATCCGACCCTTGCATGTTAGTATATCCGAGGTCTGTTTTTTGTAAATTTTATGTTTTTGAGATCATTGTAACTTAATCTAGCTAACCCAAGGATTATTTTGTAATAATGTCAAAGTTTTGAAAAGTTACCATTGTTTTTCTTAAAGCTTCTTGGATGTTAACGGTTGATTTTGAAGCTTTGTGTTGAAATAAGACTATTTTGTAAAGTGAATTTAGTTGGTTTTGAGTTTAAGGACAAATGATATTATATTGGAAATGACATGAAATTCTCGTAAATTTAATTGGTTGGGAGCTGTTATGGGATGAGATTGAATTCAGATTTAAGGTCTTGGGCTTAATTATAAAAAATGCTTGTTTTGGTTTTAAGGACTAAATTGAATAAAATGCAAAACTTAAGAGAAATTGTGAAAATGATAATAGGAGGTCATATGCATTAAATTAAATGTTATAAGGTAGTTGGATTTGATAAATTGAAACGAATTACTGTATAGATAAAGAAAACAATCAACTAGTAGATAATCATAGGAAAGGAAAAATAGTAGATTAGTCCCTAACACATCTTTTATTGTTGTTATTCCCTGGTAAGTTCATATGGTATAGTTCTTTGTATTTTTGTAATATTTATGTCGAATTTTATAATTGAAATGCTTGAATATAAATTTAGATGTTATAATTGATTTAAAGGTGAGAAAAAGTACTTGATTGAAATATGATAAACTATTACGTGTTTTGAGCCTGGATTAACATGAGATAGGATACGATTGGCATGCCAATAGGTCATTTTGCACAATGTACAGGTTTGATAGAGATGAGATGATGACAAATGATATATTATTATACACTGAATGTACCGAAATCAAACATTTGTTGTGGATTATCAAGTTATATTTACAATGATTCAAGCGTGTTTTTGGAGGGATGTTAACCTTCAAGCTAGACACTTAGTGCCCGAGCTTGTTCTTGGATGGATTGGCTAGTTTGAGAATTCTGCATGTTTTGGGTGGATAATCGAGTATTCGTATATGTTCATATTAGTTCATCGGGATGAATCATTGTTGTTAAAAGACTTGATGATTGGTAACCAAGTGTTTGTGATATAACATGAATAAATAACGTAGAAGTGTATATTAGTTTGTTGATATGGTATTGAATTAACCTGTATAGTTTGAAAGGTTATATGACTTGAATATGATTAACTCACTTATTGATATGAATTGTGGTAACATGATCAAATGTTAGTTAATTGTGTTGTTATTTTAAACATGGATATTAAGGTATGTTATATCGTTTTCAACCTATGAACTTACTAAGCTCAACTGAAAGCTTACTCTATTTCGTTTTCCTATTTTTTGTAGTTACCATTTTGTAGAACTCGACAATCGGATCAACTTGAAGATTACACTATCCAACCCTCTTTTGGTAGACTTTGAAAACATTTTACTTCAGTTATATGGCATGTAATAGGAATTAAATTATATATAGGTATATATATGTTTTTTAAATGTAAGGTGTGTTTGTTATTGTTCAAAGTTGTGGACATGTGGCTAAATGATTTGGTTGCTCATGGCTTGATATAGTAATCTTGAATGTGGTATTTGAGCTTGGTATGTGATGGAATGAGATAAGTATTTTGTAAGTTATAATATGTTATGGAACAATTGTATAGGTGATATTTTGGTTGGAACATATGACATAATGGTTTGATATTTGATTTGGATGCTATTGATATGTTACATGCATTGGTCTTTTTGGTGACTATTGTATAGATGAATATATATATTCGTACATGGTTTAGGATAAAGAAGAGAAGTTTTGGCATTTTTTATGATTTATATGTTATTTGCTTAGTTATGTTCAAATTTGGTATGAATTAGGAAACCCATTGGCATTGGTTATTGTTTGTGAACTAGGCAAATGATATATTTTCATATGTTTTTGGCGTATTTTGTACAAGTTTATTGAATGGTTAATGACATGCTTGTGGTTTAAGTAATTAATTGATGTATGTGACTTGCATTATAAGGTACATTTTGGCACACACGGGAAATTGACACAGTCATGTGCTCTATATGATTAGGGTGATTTTGGGTAAACATGGTCTTAGTCTTTCACAACGCCGTGTGACCCTATTATACACGGCTTCAATTTGTGACACAGTTTTGGATACACAACCATGTTATCTAGCTTTACACGGCCTCATCTTGCCACACGGCTTGACCACATGGTCGTGTGACCCTATTTTTTGAAATTTCTCACTTTTTGTTAAGTTTTGAATTAAGTCCTTATTTGATTCTGATTCATTTTAAGAGCTAGCGTAAGCTCGATTTAAATTCGAATTTATATGACAACCATGTTTGTTTTAATGTTTGATATATGATGTATGATTTATCAGAGTTTCGAATTAAATTCACATATTATTATTTTGTTAATTACTGTAGTATCCCGTAATCTAATTCTAGTGACGGAGACGGGTGCGTGGTCTTTCACCATATCACCTCCGGATGTTGACATTGTTTGAGACTTTTATGCAAATCTTATTCCATCCATAGTAACAGTAGTCCATGTGTGAGAAAAAAAGGTGTCTCTAACCCCGGTTGCCATTAATGATTTATTTGAACTGCCAAACATCAACGACAATGATTACTCTGTCATGCTTAAGAATGTCAATTGGGAGATGCTTAGATAAATCCTGAAGGAAATTATAGTTCTTAGAACTCAATAGATAGTCTCGAGGCAAGGTAATCACTCTTGCCGAAGGGAGTTTTTGACCCCTACGACAAAAGTGTAGTTTTACTTTGTCCTATCTAGCCTCATGCCCATAAAACATGGTTTTACTATCTCGATGGAGTGGATGCTTCTCTTGTATGCCATTTTAACTGAGAGGTCTATCAATGTGAGGAGAATAATCCTCAAGGAGATCTAAGAATGTACGATAAAATGAACAGGGTATGCTTATTTCCTATCGCTTATCACCTTGTTATGTCGGCAATCTTGTGTACCGAGGCAAATAGCTGTCGAGGAATGCTACACCAAATGTGCCATTATTGTAGGTGATATTACTAGGGTAATGGGTGACGCTACTCAATAGAAGTGAGCAAAATTGTCTAATGATCCCTAAATAGCAAAGCTGACTGAAAATCTCGACGTACTAGAATAAATTGTTGATCCTAACATTCCTAACCCAACTCTGAATAATCCTTCCTCTAGCATGGCGGCACAATTGGATTCGTTAACCATAATGGGCATGTTGCAACACATACAGAGGCAATAACTAGCTTACAAGAGATATACAAAAATTCGAGACGACTCGATGCGTGGCATATTCCACAAGAACCTCCGTAACCGTTTTGATTTCTTGCCTCAATTTCCAGATTTTATCTTTAAACCTTGAACCCCAAGTAGCAAACCTAGGCAAGATGATGATTACATTACAGTTGAGACCATTTTAGACGACGATGACTCCATTAGTCATTAAGGGAGGGTTCTTTTACTTTTTATTAGTCTTTAATGTTTTTAATTTATAGTTATTTTATTTTACGTATTGATTGCTATTTTAAAATTTATAATTTAATAATATTTAGTTGCAATTATAGATATGGACTGATAATGTTTTGTGAGCTTTTTTCTACTGTTTGTTTTCAGATATATGCTATTGAGCAATGAGGGCATTGCTTCTCTTAATTGTGGGGGGAGTATGTTATTTTCCTTTGGTAGTTCCTTTGCTAGCACTACATATGTTCTTTTAGTATTGCATGTTTCCTTTTGCTAAAAAAATTGATTCTCTTATGTGGGTATGTTAAAGAATGCTAATCATTAAATAATTTTGCATACAAATGCTAGCTTTAGTGTTAGAAGTAATTTTAATTACTTTGAGTATTTCTATGTTAACCGAATTGTAATGTGAACGTAGATCTTAGTGATGGTGCATAGGTTCAACCATGAAATTTTATTTTCTTAAGAGAGAACTAAGCATGCATTAGGGTTTAAGTCTTTAGAATTTACTTGATAATTTCCTTGAAGCGAAATCTTAGTAGGTGTAGTGATTTAAAGATGATTTAGGATATTTTTGTTTGATCGTTTGAGATTTTCAAGCGTACCTTATTAATTATTATCCCTTGAAAACCTAACTTGAGATGTATGACCTTTTTCTTTTATTTGAACCCTACATTAAAGAGCCATCCTTTGTTTACTCGTCTTTATTTTTCCACCGAATCTTAGACTCAGTTTGTCTTAGATATCTTTATGTTTAAGTTTGGGGGAGTTCGGAAGCGATACTGGTATTGGAATTGGTTTCCCATTAGAAATCCTTAGTGTTAAATCATATGAAGTTGTATGCTCAAGAAATTATCCATTATCTAATGTCCATATGTATTGTGTTTTAAAAAAAATGTGATCAGTTGCCATGAAAGGGGTACTGTGAGCATATGTTTTCAATTGGGGAAATGGGGACAAATTGGGTGACTTTAGGGGATAATTCCATTTGAAAGGGCGATTCCATTCTTGAGGTGCAAGGCAAGTTGATTTTAAGGTTGCAACCTTGCAAAGACCTATTGATTTACGCCTATTGAGTTATTGAGTTAAACATATGAAAACATGCATTAAACCTTAAGATTGTTGCTTAGCTTAAAAAGAGGAAATAAAAATTGATTGGGAAGAACCAATTGCACATTCACGAGGGGAAAACATTTAAATCATGATTTTTTTAGCATTATAATACTTGAGAATTTGGTTTATACTGTACATGAGTTAGATAGTTGCAAAAATTCATTTGAGAGTATAATTGATGCATGACCACATGAAGAATTTATTCTGTTTTTGTTTAGTGTCATCACTCGAGACGAACAATGTGTTAATTTTGGGGGTGTAATAACTCTATAATATAGAGTTATTTTAGTACTTTTTAGCTTACAATTCCTCCAAGTTTACAGTGGTTGATAACGTTTTAGTAGATTTTGATCATATTCCTGTTAGGTATTTAATAATGAAAGATTTCGTTTGACTAAGGGGTTTTGATTAATTTCTATACTAATGTGTGAATGATTTCCTTGAAAGTGTTCTCACAAACCAGTAGGCTAGGACATACTGTTAGCAAACTGAGAAAGGAAATAAAGGGATAACAGAGAAAACAAAGTCAGTATGTACCAATGCTGAAACTACATCTCCCCACCTACGAAGTCATCTTACATTTCGCCTATTGTAGAGATTATTCACATTTTCTTTGTTTGCACTTTTCTTGTCCGTATGCTAGTTCACCCATTTGCGAGAGAGTTCAGAGTTCATCGGTCTGTAAGACAATTCATAGCTGGCCTGTTCACAGGGTAGTTTTCACTACACCTATATGCTAGCTGGTTCGCGTTCTAAACTCGCAAGCAATGCTTGTTGCCACGTGTGAATATGATAAGCGAATTGTGCAAGTGTACATGTCGGATCAAGTAATAAAGTGACAAGTGAGATCGTCTCTATAGGGATCAGTTAGGTTTAAATTGGTCAAGTTATTATAAAGGAGTGTGTTTAATGCTATGGAAAAAACAATTATAAGATTGCAGAGATAATTAAGGAATATTGATGTGTGTAATATGTGAATTCTAACAAAAAAATGTAAATGCTATGGAAAGACAAGAGTACGTATGCAATGACAGTTACTAGAATGACTACGTGAATAATATGTAAACAAGTAACAATTAAGGATGTGAAAATAGAGATGCTACAACATAGGTTAAGGATCTACGAAGTTGAATTGTAAGGTTAGGATTGTTGACACCATTTTTTGGATGAAAACGGGGTCGACTTGGGTTTTGAAAATGAAAACGAAAGAAAAGGGGGTCGCCACCAATCCTTTTTGATAAGGTGTGATCGGGTCACCTTGAAAAGTGGTTGTTTTTAATAAATGATTTAATTTTATTAAAATAACAAATTTGGTCCACGAAATTCAGAAAAATGGGTTCGGGAGTCGGTTACGCACAAGGAAGGATTAGCACCCTCGATACGCCCAAAATTGGTACCTAGTTGATTACTTAATGTCTTAGTATCGAAGATTGAAAACTTTGAGGAATTTTTTAAAAACACGATCCTTTATTGAAATGTTGAAAATTTTTAGGAAAATGGACATATTTCACGTTAATCAAGAAAAAGCATCATATCCAGTAAGTTAGGACATAATGTCTCGAATTCCCGATACAAGAATAAATGCCAAAAATTTATTAGAAAAATCCTCATTTTGAGAAAACGACATGTCATATCCAATGCGTTAGGACACAACGTATCGAATTCCCGATACGAGAATAAATGCCGAAAATTTACTTATTTAAAAAGATATTTAATTATCTCGGGTTTAGAAAAAGGATCATGCCCAGTAAGTTAGGACACGATCTTTTCTTAACTCCCGGCTAAAAAAAACTTGAGTTTGAAAAGATTCGTGTCTTTAGATTTATCGTGAAAGTCGAAACCCAGTAGTTAGGGTACCACTTTCTCGAATCTAAACGCGAAATGCCATTTATTTAAAACAAGTTTTGACATATTGAGTAAAACAGAACACCAAGTCGTAATAAGAGAATGTGAAAACAAATTACATTGTTGATATGCATGGCAAAACCATAATGAATACAAAGTATATAAAAAAATACGAGCAATAGCAATCAAAATAAAATAAATAAAAGAACAAACCAACAACTCACAAAATAACAAATGTATAAGCAAATAAAAATAAAACATTCTCTTAAAATAATCATGAGAACTTAAATAAATAAGTAAATAACAAAAAGATTAAAATTATAAAATATAAAAGTATATATATAATAAAACAATGTAAATATGTACATATGTATTTTAGAATCATAAAACCAAAGATAAATATGTATGTATGTATATACACGAGTAAAAAAAAATCTATGTATATAGATATATTCATTACACACATGTAACAAAGTTTGAAAAATAAGAAAGATATAAATAATATCAATATAATATAAATATAGTAATATCAATATAAAAACAAATATCTTTGATATTTAAATAAGTTAATATAAATAACATATAACAACAGTAATACACATAATAATAACCATGATAGTATCAAATTTATTAACATTATTAATAAAATAACTAAAATAAATAAACAAATCGACTAAACTGAATTTAGAAACAAAACATGGGGTCTAAAGTGCAAATAAACAGAAAAGGGCTCCCATGGACCACAATAAAATGCGCTGCAAGAGCAAGGGACCGATTGGGAGAATATCCCCAACTTCTAGCCCGTCATTTCATTCAGGACCGAATTGAAATAAACGCAAAAACTGTGAGGCCAAATTAATAAATGCCAACGAAAGGGTGAAAGGATTAAATTGAAGACAAGCATAAAAGCGGAGGACCTGGGTTGCAAATAGCCCATTGAACGGAAACACGCGGATCCCCTAGAACGGGTCGGGTCGCGTGCGGATCCTAAGGGCCAAAACGGCGCCGTTTTATTACTGCTATAAAAGCACCCATTTCTTTTATTTTTTTTCATTTTTTCCCTCTTCCCACACAAAAAAACTGCAGAAAGCTCTCAAAGCTTCCCTATGCCTTCCAACGGTTGGGCTCTCACCGCCGACCGTCCGTCCGCCGTACCGCCACGAAATCGGTGGCCAAAGAAGCACAGCAAAAGGGTTTTTAAAAGCCCTGGCTCCAGGCGACTTGAGAGTCGGGTCCTTGAACCCCCACGAGCGCCGGGACTGGGGCTCACAATCCCTTCCCTAAATCGGTCCCGATGACGGAGAACGGCCCTCCGACGGCGCAGTCACGAGGCGTTCGGTAAGCTTCCCCTTTATTCTTTTTGATTAATAGTTTTTTTTAAAAAGATTTGTAAAACGATAAAATAAAATAAAAAATAGAATCGAAAAAAAAGAATAAGAAACAAGAACCTCTTTTATTTCCCTTGATTTCTGATTCTGATATGCGTTTTTTTTTACAAAGAAAGATTGAAGCCGCCTCCCTTTTACATCGTTTTTCAAGGCTTATAAAGCCGAAAATCAACCCATTCTCTGCCCCTTTTGCTGCTTCTATTCCCCTTTTTTATGTTGCTTGCAGGTACTTGACGAAGGCAGAGGCGTGGCTTGCCGTTTTGGTGCTAGGCGGTGGCTAGGGTGTCAGGTAAGCCTCGGGACGAGGCGCGGATGGTACGCCCGAGGGAGTAGCGCACATGGGCAGTAGGGCTACGGCGCGAAAGGGCAGGGAACCCTAGGGTTCCCTGTGCTGTTTAGTTTTTTGGGCCCCAATGGGCCGTTTTAAATTTTGGGCCTTGGGCTATTGTTTTTGTAATTGGGCCTCGGGTTAATATTTTTGGCACTAGGCCCGGGTAAAATTGGGTCTGTACGGCTGCCCCTCTTTGCTTGTTGTCGTGTAACGAGAACAGAGCAAAGACTAAGAAAGACCAATTTTGCCCGGTCTCACCGAGTCTTGACTTCTTGGTGCTTCTCTTATTCAAATAACTTCGTTCCAGTCCACTGTGTCTTGTTGCTTCGATCCACTCCTCTGTGTCTTGTTGCTTCGATCCACTCCACTGCACTTCAAAGAGTTCTGACTTGTAGCTTCAATATTCTTTGTAGCAACTTCAGGGGGACGATGTTTGTGTTTTTTCTGTCTGCTCCGCTACTGCTTAAGGAGATAAGACTTGATACGATCTGCTCCACTACTGCTTAGGGAGATAGGACTCGTGGCTTAAATCTGCTTCACTACTGCTTAGGAAGATAAGATTCGCCGTCTTCGATCTGCTCCACTACTGCTTAGGGAAATAGGATCTAACATCTTTTACCTGCTCCACTACTGCTTAGGGAGATAGGACTGGTGGCTTAAATCTGCTTCACTACTGCTTAGGGAGATGAGATTTGCCATTTTCGATCTACTCCACTACTGCTTAGGGAGATAAGATCTACCATCTTCGACCTGCTCCACTGTAACCTCAGGGAGATAAGATCTGAAATTCTTCGGTTTACTCCGCTGTAACCTTAGGGAGATAAGATTTGTTGCGATCTACTCTACTGTAACTTGAGAGAGATGAGATCCTTTATTTTAATCCACTCCACTGTAACTTCAGGGAGATAGGATTACTAGTTCCAATCTGCTCCACTGTAACCTCAGGGAGATAAGATCTGAAATTCTTCGGTCCACTCCACTGTAACCTCAGGGAGATAAGACTTGCACCCACTGTAACTTCAGGGAGATAAGGTTTGTGGCTTCGATCTGCTCCTCTGTAATCTCAGGGAGATAAGATCTCTGGCTTCAATCTGCTCCACTGTAACCTCAGGGAGATAAGAATTGAAATTCTTCGGTCTACTCCACTGTAATCTCAGGGAGATAAGACCTAAAATTCTTCGGTCTACTCCACTGTAACCTCAGGGAGATAAGACTTGCATATTCAACCTGCCCCACTGTAACTTCAGGGAGATAAGGTTTGTGGCTTCGATCAACTCTTCTGTAACTTCAGAGAGATAGGATCCTTTATTTTAATCCTCTCCACTATAACTTCAGGGAGATAGGATAGCGTCTTTGATTTGCTCCGTTGTAATCTCAGGGAGATAAGATCTATAATATTTGTTGATCCGTTCTCTGGGGAACATGACCTGTATAATGAACTTAATTATGCCTAATGATCAGGATGACATGATCAAAATGAATCAAATACTCCTAACTAGACATGTGTGAATGGTGTTTGCATGAATACAAAATTTTATTTTTCCGAGAATGATCTCGCTTAGGTTGTCATTACTCGAAGTTTATTAAGGCTTTGTGACTGACGTACTACAACACCTTCTCGCTTGACTGGTTTTTCTGAAGAAACATTTGGCCAGGTTGCCCCCACTGTAAACCTCAAAGTTCAATCCATTGGGACGCCAAAATTTGTACCATCATTCTCCCACTGCAATCCAAGGGTAGAAATATGTGACTTTTCCTCAATCTTCTCCTATCACAATTCAAGGATACAGGACGTGAATCGTTCTAGTTCCTCACACCATTCCCAAGGTGTCATACTCATGTGCAAATGAAGGATCTCTTCTCCGAGGTAACCTCTTACTATTGCCTGATAATCATTGCTTGCTTGTTTATTTAAGCTTTGCCACCAACATGGCGCCTTGTCAATCAATGCATTTGAAAACAAAAATCCAAAGAAAAAGTCTAAATTTAGACTATTCCTTCTCAAATTTCCAACCTTTAAAATTGGTGTGTTCTAAACAATAGTCCTACTTTAGGCTCCTATATTATTTAGAAACTTTTCAGAGTAATAACCAAAATTTCCTTTGTAAAAGTTTTATTAATCCATTAATCATTATTCCAATGCAACATGCTTGTAAGAAGGGTCATAACAATGGATAAGAATAAAGTTGGTTCTGAGCATAGCTCGAAAGAACAAGTTATCCAAAAATAGTAAAGAAGGATGACAAAGAAATTGGTTGGGAATGTATATCTTGGAAAAGAATAAAAGGTATTCCGAGAACAACAAATAATATGAGAATTCGGTGCCTTAGATATCGCAGCTTGAACTTTTCTGTACAAACTTTCTGAAGACCATTTTGAGTTTAACATGTGTTTAGGAGATTTACAGTGCTTTGTTGACGCCCCAAGATGTCGCTTATCCCTTCATGTTGATTCAAGTATAGCAAGATCACCACATGCCCCAATTTGATCAAAATTTGAATTGCTCTGATCACCTCATGCCCCATTCTGATCAATATTTGAGCCGCCCTTTTCGGGTTTTCAACTCAAATCCCCTTTGGCCTAAGACGCCCTTTTCGAGTTTTCCCCTTAGCCTCTCCATTTTTTCATTTTTCATTTTCTTTTTTCCATTTTCATTCTCATTTTTCATTTTTTCTGAGTGCCCTTTGCGGGTTTTCACCTTGGTCCTTTCTTCTTCTTTAAACGAAGTATTTCTTGACTGGATCCGAGTTTATAGGACTAGCGATCTCACTAAGGATCAGTGCTTTTCTGAAAAATGTCTTGTTTACAACGTAGGGACATTCTTGATTTGGCATTCATTTCCTTCTAGAATCATTTTGGAGAGGAATGATCTTTTTCGACATCCAACCCACTCGTGGAATTCTTTGAGATGACACTGTTCATTACGGGCTCGTATCATTTGTTTTTGGTACATTCGACCCTGAAGAATAGCTTTTAACCTTTTTTCTAGGTTCAACTGATCGCATCACGATTGGATCCATTCTGCTTCATCCAATTCTAACTCAACTAATACCCGGAGAGCAAAGATTTCAATAGGTAAAACTACCTAAACCCCGCAAACCAAAGAGAAAGGTATTACCCCGGTACAAATGTTCGACAAGCAATGAAGGCAAATAGTAATTTCTCATGCCAATCCTTGTTAGTCTCAGTTATTTTCCTTCAATTTTCGATGTTCAACTTTAGGAAATTTAGTGACGAATCGTGGTGTCCACTTCTGAGTTAATTTGAGACCTCAGCAATCGTGCCATTGTTTAAGCTCAATGCATTCTCCAATACCCTCTTCTCTGAAATTCTGTATCGGTATACGATAACTTTGGCTCATGAAGTAGCCTCTCAAAATGAAGCAATGCCCATTAGAAGTCTTCGATAATGGTGAAGTCCATGCCTCATTGTGCTCGAAATTTGAGTCGCCCATTTTCGGGTTGTCAACTCAAAACCTCATTTGGTCACAAAGCGCCCTTTGCGAGTTTTCGCTTTGGTCTCTCCTTTTATTTTTCTTTTTCTTTTTCATTCTGATTTTTTCATCTAGATTTCTCTTTTTTCATTCTTCTTTCTTTTTCTCAGTTTCATTTTCATTTTGATCTTGATTTTGATTTTTTTCTTTTTTCTTCTTTTTCTTTTTTTTTATTTTGATTTTTAATTTTTTTCCTTTTCATTTCCATTTTAACTTTGATTTTGATTTTTCTTTTTCTTCACTTTTTTGATCTGAGCCTTTAGGGGCGCAACTACGACAGAAAACTTTGGATCTTCCTCTTTAATCAGGATGGACCCAACAATAACTTGAAGAGGTAAAAATTCGACTTCAAATGGACAAAGCTATGCTGACTCCACGAGAAAGGCATTGCCCCGGCAAAGAATTACATCGTTCATACTGTAAATTTCTAACATTGTGCTATTGTGCAGATTTCATTATTGGCGTTTAACCCGGGGCATATCCTGGTATGATCATGCGAAGACATCTTTGAACCCTGAGGTCACTTAATAAGGTGTTGCTTCGTCTCTGCGGTCAGGTCAATTCTAAACTTTACCACGCTCACAATTTCTAATGATTCTTTGTGAGGTAGGATCTGTCTATCCTCTTATTCAACCGTCCTTAACAAGTCAGGAGATAAACTACAATCTTTGTCATTTTCAAAGCCCTGAGATCCCTCTGAACACATGCCTCGCTCAAAAGGAAAATCTGGGTCTGTAGCAGAGTCATTCACGTCATTGATATCCAGGGACTCATAATAAGTACCAAAGAATATACAAAAGAAAGTATAAATTTATGAATAATTATTTATACAATATTATTATGAATGAATGTGGAAGAAAATCCAAAAGAATGAAATAATCAGACATAATTATTCAAAAAGAATGAAAGAATATTGGCTCAAAAGTGTATGCAAAGATGTATTTTATTAGAATAATAACGTTTAGACATTAGCCTATTTCACAAAGGAATTTCTATCGCTTTAGGCTAAAAACAACAAAATGTTCTGAACATTACTCTAGAAAAGCTCTAAAAACTATAGGGATCTCTTCCGCAAGCTAATTACTTAGAACACTCTAGATTTATAAAGGCAGATATCCAACAAGGTCCCTTTTCATTTACTTTTCGTCGATGTGAACATCTCCCACTTTTCTTCGTGCATTACATTGGCTCCATTATCAATTGTGATTGGGTAACGAATTTTTCGCACTAGAGTCATCAAACTTGACAACACCCATGTTGATGAATTTTTCAACCAGTTTCTTCAAAGCAAAGCAATTCTCTATGGAATGCCCCGTATTTCCCGCATGGTATTCGCATTGTGCATTCGCACCATGCCATTTGGGGTACAGAGGCTGTGGGGGTTTTGAGTAGAAAGGGGAAACAATATGCGCATCGAATAACTTTTGATACAGCTCCTTATACGTCATCGAGATTGGCGTAAACTGGAGGTTCTCCGTACCTTGTTTCACACAAGGTTCTTGCTTTAAAGGGGTCTGATGGCTGGTGGTCTCCGTCTTTGGCCTGCCCACAGTGATTAGTTTTGAGTGGCCCTTGTTATATCCGCCTGCATTATCCCTTTTATTCCCCTTCTTCCTTGGGGCCTTTATAGTATCTGGGTACTCTACCCTCATATGCTTTATTTCGGCTAGATTAGCAATAGGATTAGCTAAATCGTTCCTCAAATTGGATCCTAATCCTGTCAGGCAATTCACTGGTGTCGGTGTACCAGTCTGATAATATTGGGATTTGATAGTAAAGAGTGCCCCTTGTGGGCGCCCATCTGGCTGGACCTGGGCACTTGTCGGAGTACAATCTAAGGAATAGACAAGATCCTCATTATTAACCCCAAAGTAAACCACCGGGTCTTCCACTTCTTTTGACTTTTCAGCTAGCAATCGGTTGAACTGGTTTATCATAGTTCTCCGTAATTCTAGCATCTGATCTTTCATCTCCTGTTGAAATTCAGTCAATTGCTTCTGCATCTGGATCTGCATTCGCTCTAATTTTTCCAACCTTCGTTCCATTTCTCTAGTCTTTGCTTGGATATCATAAGGGTGTTTGGTTGGTTGGTTTTCCAGGTTAGCTGAAATAAATTTACTCGTTTAAACTCTTTCAATGGATTTTAACGCATGTAATGCAATGTGATGCAAATGCATGAAATGAATGCCTAAAGAGACGTTGATTCTGATTCAATTACATTTAGGAAACTTTTCTAGAAAGCAAATTCCCTTACATAAAACGGATACATGTACGGCCTCACCCTCATATTCCAAGAAACAACATCGGTCTTTTTCTTCATCCGTATGTTTGAGGTAATCTCGCCAATAGATGCCATTGCTAGCACTTTCTTTTAATCTTGGTCGCGATCCATCATCTGCCCATCTTCATAAGGCTCGTCAGCTTCTTGGAACGTCGAAGGCTCTTAGACAATCGCCTTGAATCCTCAGGCCACGAAGTAGGGTCACGAACTCTTCCATCGCCCTTCTTGCGTTCCTCAGAATATATTCGGGAAGTCGTATTATTTTCCACTTTATCAAGGAATTCGTATTCCATGACAAGCTTTCTAATTTAGTAATTGAACTTGAATCCATATCTCTTTCTTAATATGCAAATGCAATGTAATGCAATCATAATCAAAACACAACAAGAGGGGTTAGTACAAAACATAAGCAAGCACAGAAAACAAAAAGTACCTAATCAGGTAGATACTAGGGGTTTGGAGTGGCTCTACCTAGGTTAAGCTCCTAAGTCTACTATATGAGGGTCGGCTCTAAAAGAAAGGTACCCGAACCAGCAAATTCCTCGATCCTCACCCATTATAGGCTCATACGGACCGAGTTCGGTTCAGGGGAATACATTTCCCTATGGCTGCACGGAGATGAAAATCTCACGAAGACATAGGTACGGATGTATCCCAAAAGCGATCCACTATCCTGCACGAAGGTGAAAACCTCACGAAGGACTAGTTTCTCACTCCCAGTTAAAAGGGAATAATCGAGCGATTATGTAATGCAATATGCAGAAATATATCAAAATTCAAACCAATAGAGCAAATACAAACTGAAGTAAGGATAATCGTAACAAAAACGGACAAACATACAACAAAATGACCGTAGATTTGAACCAAGCTTTCGGGTGACCTCTAGGCATTCGGTATGGTTCTACCTAGGGTAGGCTCTTAAGGCTCATTATATGCGGCTCGGTTCTAAAGGAAGGGTACCTGAACCAACAGATTCCTCGATCCTCACCCATTATAGGCTCATACGGACTGAGTTCGGTTCAGGGGAATACATTTCCCTATGGCCATGCGGAGATGAAAATCTCACGAAGACATAGGTACGGATGTATCCCGGAAGCGATTCACTATCCCATGCGGAGGTGAAAACCTCACGAAGGCGTAGTTTCTCACTCCCACTTAAAAGGGTGTGACCAACGGTCATGCAATGCAATGTGCAGAATTATACATCTAAACGCAGTAATTATAAACAAAATGATAATGGCTGAAATAAAGACGAATGAAATGCAACACAAGGATCGTGTCAAGTTTTCAATCTTTGACAAAAAGACAAAGTAATCAACAAATGGCTCGACTCTCTTATTTTTTGTCCCTAGTGGAGTCGCCAAGCTGTTGACACCATTTTTTGGATGAAAACGGGGTCGACTTGGGTTTTGAAAATGAAAACGAAAGAAAAGGGGGTCGCCACCAATCCTTTTTGATAAGGTGTGATCGGGTCACCTTGAAAAGTGGTTGTTTTTAATAAATGATTTAATTTTATTAAAATAACGAATTTGGTCCACGAAATTCAGAAAAATGGGTTCGGGAGTCGGTTACGCACAAGGAAGGATTAGCACCCTCGATACGCCCAAAATTGGTACCTAGTTGATTACTTAATGTCTTAGTATCGAAGATTGAAAACTTTGAGGAATTTTTTAAAACACGATCTTTTATTGAAATGTTGAAAATTTTTAGGAAAATGGGCATATTTCACGTTAATCAAGAAAAAGCATCATATCCAGTAAGTTAGGACACAATGTCTCGAATTCCCGATACAAGAATAAATGCCGAAAATTTATTAGAAAAATCCTCATTTTGAGAAAATGACTTGTCATATCCAATGCGTTAGAACACAACGTATCGAATTCCCGATACGAGAATAAATGCCGAAAATTTACTTATTTAAAAAGATATTTAATTATCTCGGGTTTAGAAAAAGGATCATGCCCAGTAAGTTAGGACATGATCTTTTCTTAACTCTCGGCTAAAAAAAACTTGAGTTTGAAAAGATTCGTGTCTTTAGATTTATCGTGAAAGTCGAAACCCAGTAGTTAGGGTACCACTTTCTCGAATCTAAACGCGAAATGCCATTTATTTAAAACAAGTTTTGACATATTGAGTAAAACGGAACACCAAGTCGTAATAAGAGAATGTGAAAACAAATTACATTGTTGATATGCATGGCAAAACCATAATGAATACAAAGTATATAAAAAAAATACGAGCAATAGCAATCAAAATAAAATAAATAAAAGAACAAACCAACAACTCACAAAATAACAAATGTATAAGCAAATAAAAATAAAACATTCTCTTAAAATAATCATGAGAACTTAAATAAATAAGTAAATAACAAAAAGATTAAAATTATAAAATATAAAAGTATATATATATAATAAAACAATGTAAATATGTACATATGTATTTTAGAAGCATAAAACCAAAGATAAATATGTATGTATGTATATACACGAGTAAAAAAAAAACTATGTATATAGATATATTCATTACACACATGTAACAAAGTTTGAAAAATAAGAAAGATATAAATAATATCAATATAATATAAATATAGTAATATCAATATAAAAACAAATATCTTTGATATTTAAATAAGCTAATATAAATAACATATAACAACAGTAATACACATAATAATAACCATGATAGTATCAAATTTATTAACATTATTAATAAAATAACTAAAATAAATAAACAAATCGACTAAACTGAATTTAGAAACAAAACATGGGGTCTAAAGTGCAAATAAACAGAAAATGGCTCCCATGGACCACAATAAAATGCGCTGCAAGAGCAAGGGACCGATTGGGAGAATATCCCCAACTTCTAGCCCGTCATTTCATTCAGGACCGAATTGAAATAAACGTAAAAACTGCGGGGCCAAATTAATAAATGACAACGAAAGGGTGAAAGGATTAAATTGAAGACAAGCATAAAAGCGGAGGACCTGGGTTGCAAATAGCCCATTGAACGGAAACACGCGGATCTCCTGGAACGGGTCGGGTGGCGTGCGGATCCTAAGGGCCAAAACGGCGCCGTTTTATTACTGCTATAAAAGCACCCATTTCTTTTATTTTTTTTCATTTTTCCCCCCTCCCAAACAAAAAAACTGCAGAAGGCTCTCAAAGCTTCCCTATGCCTTCCAACGGTTGGGCTCTCACCGCCGACCGTCCGTCCGCCGTACCGCCACGAAATCGGCGGCCAAAGAAGCACAGCAAAAGGGTTTTTAAAAGCCCTGCCTCCAGGCGCCTTGAGAGTCGGGTCCTTGAACCCCCACGAGCGCCGGGACTGGGGCTCACAATCCCTTCCCAAAATCTTTTTTTTCGATGACGGAGAACGGCCCTCCGACGGCGCGGTCACGAGGCATTCGGTAAGCTTCCCCTTTATTCTTTTTGATTAATAGTTTTTTTTAAAAAGATTTGTAAAACGATAAAATAAAATAAAAAATAGAATCGAAAAAAAAGAATAAGAAACAAGAACCTCTTTTATTTCCCTTGATTTCTGATTCTGATATGCATTTTTTTACAAAGAAAGATTGAAGCCACCTCCCTTTTACATCGTTTTTCAAGGCTTATAAAGCCGAAAATCAACCAATTCTCTGCCCCTTTTGCTGCTTCTATTCCCCTTTTTTATGTTGCTTGCAGGTACTTGACGAAGGCAGAGGCGTGGCTTGCCGTTTTGGTGCTAGGCGGCGGCTAGGGTGTCAGGTAAGCCTCGGGACGAGGCGCGGATGGTACGCCCGAGGGAGTAGCGCACATGGGCAGTAGGGCTACGGCGCGAAAGGGCAGGGAACCCTAGGGTTCCCTGTGCTGTTTAGTTTTTTGGGCCCTAATGGGCCGTTTTAAATTTTGGGCCTTGGGCTATTGTTTTTGTAATTGGGCCTCGGGTTAATATTTTTGGCACTAGGCCCGGGTAAAATTGGGTCTGTACAAGGATCACTGAGAATCTATGCTTATTAACCAATAATGCCGTGGCAAAATGAATCTTATTCTACTACTCGGAAGAGTAATGGTCCGCTTCTTTCGAGAGCAAGATCACAAGTTACCTTGCCGAGAGCAATATATGTCTATAGGTCTTCAGCACAATACCCAACACTATTTTGTTTTCTTTCCGTATGGAATGCTACTTTATGTCTAAAGATTAATTTCATAAATATGCTGCACATTCATCTATGTCTAAAGATTATACGCATGCGATTCATAAATACCAATGAATGAAATAGTAAATTAAAACTAATCTAGGATTTAGCCATTAAAGAAAATAAATGTTTCATAAAGCAATCCCAACCCTATGAGATTAACTCATTGGTTGGTAAATAACATCCAAATTCAAAATAACACTCAACATCATTTTCATCAATTAAGATCACAAAGAAACAAATAAAAAAGAAAAAGGAAGAACTTAAGGAAGATAGCTTTCGCCTATTCAGCCCATAACTCTGGCGATGCAATATTTTGTGCTTTCCTAGAGGGCTTGCCTTCTTCTTCTTCCTTTCCGACTCTACCTTGTTCTCAACTGTTATCCTTTACTTTCGTCTAAGGATTTCTTTTCCAATTGTCTCTCTAATCGTCTCTCTCTCCCCCTTTTCCTCTTTCTTGTTGGGTTTTATACCTCTTCCTTTAGAGTAGGCCCATCATCCCATCATCCCATGATCTTTTCCCACTTTTTTAGGCTAATTTTTCTGGTACATGTATAGTTGGGCTAATAACGGTTAACTATTGACTGGGTCACTTCCTGGCATTGCCACGACATTCGTGTTGGCAAACTGTCCATCCTATAGCCACGACAAACCTTCACTTCTTTACTTCTTTTCCTCATTTCGCACCTGCCACTTAATAAACAAGTCCTTCCCGCAAATAATAAGAAGTAACATGTAATAAAATTTAAGCGTAGTCCAAGCCTTTTAATGTAATTTCCTAAAAACTCTAATGGAAAATCCTAAAATGCAACTAAACTTACCTAAGTACAGACAATTAATCAAGTCTAAAGGCTTAAAATATAAATCTTTTCAACAGTTATCACTTGTTGGCATGGAGCTTGTTTTATACAACTTGCTTATATTGCAGCATGCAGTCCACAATCCTAAGGTCACATGCACTGCTTGCCTACATGGAAATCACATGCATGGAGGTCGTACATCATAGTTCCTATCTTGCACTTTGCCAATTTGTACATATGTGAGTTGCAACATGGTTAGTCAATATCTAACGTTTACACAAAATACTTAGTATACTATCAGATTGTGGGATGAAGAAATCATGAAACAATTATAACGGTAGTGTAAATCAAGGAACCACTACACCTAAAAATAGAAAAGATTAAGGGAGCTCAATAGTATAAATAGGGAGTAAATTTCAGCATTAAGAGGGGAACAGAACATTATAGAATGCAAACACACAGAATTGAAGAGCAGAAAAATCAAAACAAAAGAGTGAGTGCATTAAGGCTAAGAACAACGCAGGAATTTTTTAGACAGCAACGTGAGCTAGCTGCGAAAAACCACCGACATTCGACTAATCATCCTTTCTTTCTCTTATGTATTTCTTTCTTCTGTTGTTTTTAAACCATGGCTGCAACTTGTTTTTTGGTTTACACTTTAATGATTATGACTTAAATTTTTTATGCTAGAATAATTATGGATCCTTAGCATGGAATTATCGATGTTTGGCTAAAAATGTTTTGTGCAAATGGTTGTTTTCATTTGAGTAGTTTTCACGTTTAACACTTGCTAAAGCGTAGCTAATATTACTAAGCAATTGAGTTAATTATTACATTTGAGAACATGTTAATTAATAGACATACAACTTGAAAGGTGCATGCTTAATTATTCTAGTAATTAAATTTTTAACGGTATAGACATACATTATTACCTTGCATAATCCTTAGGAATAATGCCTAAATATGTGATCTTGAGGTTAACTTGGCATAAACATATCTTAAGGTAATTAAAAGATTTAACGTAGTGACTTTGAGAGTGGCCTACAGCCCGTGGATTTTGGATTAGTAAAATACCATATCGTTGAGGCATCATCAAAACATTTTACATCATTGTTTTCGATGATTGCATGCTAAGGGGAAATAAATATTCAAGCCTTTTATGTCATTATTATTGAAACTTGTGTCACTATTTTCACTTCTATTACATTTTGTGTTATTGTTTTAATTTGTTTCACATACTTAGTTAAATTTAATTTAAGTACTTTGTAACTCAATTCACTCATTTTTTCGTTAGTTACCAAATTGATTAGTAGATGATTTTACAATTATTGTTTTAAACCAGTCCGTATAGAGACGATAGCTCTAATATTCACTACTTTATTACTTGTTGATGACTGTGTACACTTGCAATCAATAGAAAATCTCACGAAAAGTTGCAACTTCATGCCTCACACGAGCATCAATCATATACTAATCTTTATTAATCAACCGTGTTTGATCCTTCCTCACCCAAATCTGCTTATGTTGTGTTCTCCTTGCTCCATTCATTATTTTAGTAAACAAGCTAGACTTATTCCAATCTCTCATCATCTTAAAATAGTGGGGTTTGAAGTGGCCATCCTTCCCACAATAATGGCATACAAAGTTTTTGTTCTCCTTATTACCTTTATGTTGCTGTCTATGTATTGTTCTTCAACTATTGCAACATTAGATTGAATAATCCTTGCACTTATCATTCTTTGAACATTCATCTATTTGAAATAATGAGATCTAATATGTTTGGCCTTTCATCAATATTAACAAACATGTTTTCTATTCTACGTTTTTCCTATCTCAAAGGAAGAAATAGCAACCATTTCATTAGATTTAACAAAATTTCTAGAAGATATAAGTTTTTTACCAAGTACATTACGACCAAGTTTAAATCTCTCAGCGACTAAGATATCTTCACTTTTCCTTTTAGATTTTTTTATAATGACTTTAGCATCATTTAACTCTTGCTCAATTGCTTTAAAAGCTGCATCCTTTTCAACAATCATCTCATCCTTTTCTTTGATAATTTCATCAAGCATTGCATTTGCCTTCTTAAGATTGATGATGGCAACATCTTTTTCTTGGACCATAATTTTAAGATTTTCTTTATCTTCTTTGAAAATAAGAACTTCTTCCCTTAAGGACTCGTTCAATTAGCATAACTTTTCCATGTTCTTCAACATTTGACTGAACACTTCCTCTTGGTTGTTGAAAGGAACACCATTGTCATGGTTTAAATTTGATGATATAATCACCAATGATGGACATGAGATAGAATGACAATTCTTCTTGGACTTCATTATTACAAACCTTAACTCAAGATCTCTTTCAAGTGTGTCTAAAGCCCGCTCTGATACTAATTGAAAAAGCATTCGGTTTGCACTTGAAAAATAATTTTGTTCTAATTGTTGTTGCAATAGAGTCGAAAGAAATTGAACTAAACAAATTAAACGCAAAGTGAATTAAAGAGAAAAATAAGGAGAGAATTAACAAGATATTTGTTAATGTAGTTTGGATTCATCAATCCTACTATGTAGAGCTTCACCCAATTATTGATTTTATTCAACAATCATTTGAATCACCTATTCGTTTAATCCCAATGTACCCTTACACAAAAAGCAATTGCAACCCAAATACCAACCCCAATTGTTAAAAATCACTCATCTAAATAACTCCCTTACAAATCAATAAAACTCTCCAAACACTACCTAAAAGAGTGTCACAACTTATACCAATAAAATAGCAAAATAAAAATGCTAAAGACACTAAACAAATGCACACCAAGTGACGCCACAAGCAACCTATTTATAGACTAATATAAGAATTCATCCAACAGAGTTTTGATAAGCTTGAAACACTCATTTAAAATTTGATTTTATCCCATTAAAAATCTTCAGTATTCATCACATAAAAGCAACTCCCATAAGGATATGTACTCAATCCTTATCTGATGGACTCATAGCTTCATTAAGAAGATCGGTTGAGGAGTTAGAGAGTATTAGCTTCAAATTACTTGTTCTTTCGTTAAACATGCCATTGCCTTCTAGGCCAAACATCAAACATCCATGAGGTTACAACCATCTTATGACCCAAGAAAAAATTTATTCTTGCTCTAACAGAACATGAATGAGCAGTGTCAAAGACTCCAACAATAAGATAATATAAATATATTTTGAAGGAAATATATATTTATATATGTGGTCGAGGAGGATAAATTCTTATTTTCAATAACCAAGTTTATCATCGTCATTGTGTAGTACAAGAAAAAAAGGAAATGTGGTCAACAATTTGAAAGAAATTTCAAATTCTAGATTTTGTGCTATCTGCTAATGAAATTGTCAAATCCAAATTCAAAAAGTTTTTCATACAAAAACCAATAAAATTTACGAATCTAAATCCAAATTCTTGTTGCTTATATCTATGTTTTTAAATAAGTGTTATTGTAAAAATCAAAGCATTGATGAAATCAATGAAATCACTAATTCTCATTTCATTTATTTAATTGTTAGTTGATCCGTGATTGTTTTTAGAAATAAAAAAGCTAAAGATTCATGAAAAAGAAAAAGAAAAAGAAAAATTGAAACATTAAAGACTTATAAAGTATTAATCAGATAATCCATAATGTGTTGAATATATAACGCATTGGTCAAATAATGTCTCCATTTGATAATGAAGCAAAGGAAAAGAAGTAAATGAGCGTAGCAACAAATGAAAAGTTGAGTATTGGATTTTGTAGCAAACTCTAGCAACTAGATGACACTGATCTATTGGAAAGTATATCGTGTAGCTAAACCTAGGCCCAACCATTAAAATCAACTAGTCAATAAAAAGTAAATTCAAAATTTGATTGGGTTTGAACAATAAATATGGGCTATAATTAACAAAAAACAAATAAATATGTCCAAATATATGAAAAACCAAATCATATAATTTTTTTATTTGCTTAATTCATGATTTGACCCTCGAAGTATACCTGTTATTCCACTTTGGTACTTAAAACATTTTTTTGTCCCAATTTGGTACCTAAAGTATCCCAATGTTATGGTTTTTAATCCAAAAAGTTAACTAGCATTAAAAACAAATTCAACCAATTAAAGAATATCACATAGTAACCTTTATATTTTTATGAAAATATATTACTTAAATGATTTTTTACTTACGAATATTTATTTTAATTCATTTTTGTCTCATGTTGTCTCTTCCTCTCTCTCATTTATCTTCTTCGCCACTCTTTCATCTTGTTATCCACTCCTTCTTTCTTCCCAATATAAACAATCATGGCTGAAACCTTCATTTTCATTACCACATATGCACATTCATATCATAACTATCATCACTATAAACCAAAAATAAAATTAAAAAAGAAAGGCATAAAAAATCATCAACTCAAATTTCAACCAAAGCAAGATGGACTTTCTTGGGTATTGTTTGGTCGATCTAAACGGTGAAAGAGAAGCTTAAAAAGAGGTGTAAGAATATACAAAAATTTGAAGACAATCCGACGGTGAAAAACACTAAGATTCGGTGTTGAAGTTTTGAGATTTATTTGTAGATCTACAATCTAGTGTTCTTTTGAAAAAATAAATGCTAAAAATGAAAAGAGGAGGTTGAAAACAAGAGAATGATAAAATTTGAACTCAAACAGCTACAGGTGAGTGGCGATTGGTAGTGGACATTAATGTAACACCCCAAACTCGGCCTAGACGTTAGGGCCAAATTTGGAGTGGCTACGTGAAATGGTTGAAAATTTAGTTTTTCGAAAACATTGAAAAACAACACATTTTCTGTTACTTCAAAAATCCAATTTAGTAGAAACCATTTTTAATTAGTGATTTAGTTGGAACCATGTACAATTACGCTTACTAAAAAAATTAGTTACTTTGCAACGGAATCATTTAGGTTGTCATTCTATTAGAAAACCCGATTGTTTCAAAATCAACTGATTTACGGGAAAATCAATTTTTTTTAGAAAATGTGTTCAATTAACCACCACGAGTAAACCAGAAATAAGTTCGGAAAACCAAAAAATCCCAAAAGTCCAAAATTATAGAAAAAACACTATAACCCCAAAATAGGATAATAATGCAAAAAAATAAAATGAATTGATTTTATATTCGAGCTCTTGTTGTAAAACCCCTAACCCGTATTCGTCACCAGAATAGGGTTATAGAGTACTACCAAAAATACGTAACTTTAAACATTCAAATCCAAACATTTCATAAATCATAGTAAATTCATTCAAACACATGCATAATGTCCCTGATTCAAGCCCTCGAGGCCTTAGAAACACTTTAGGAACAATTCAGGACGAAATCAAAAACATTTTGAATTTTATGGAAAAATTTAAAAATTTTCATACTGCAGAGGTCACATGGCTGTGTGGCCAGGCCATGTGGACATTCGAAGTAGGGACACACGGCATGTCCGTGTCCGTGTAACTCTCTGATTTGGGTCACACGACCAAGCCACACGCCCGTGTGCTAGGTCGTGTAACTCTCGAAATGGCCTCACACGCCCGTGTGCTAAGCCGTGTAACTGCCTAACTTGCTACCCTTTGAAACCTACAGGGGACAGACGGCCGTTTCGCATGGTCGTGTGTCACACACGGCTGAGACACATGCCCGTGTCGTAAGTCGTGTGGATAAGAAATAGATCATTTTCAAGTCATTTCTTTCACCCAAAACATTCATATTAAAGCTAGATCAACATGGTATTTGTCCATGCAACCAATATGCTCAAAAGACACCTCAATCACAACAAACAAACATGTTTAAACATTTGCATAATGTAGCCATTAACCAACCATACATTTCTAATCTAATTTCCGTACCAACTTACCACATTGATCCCATACCAAAAACATACTCAAATAAACCAAAATGGTCACTAAGACATGCATCCACTTGACCATTCCATCATCAACCATTTAAGCACCAAAATGTCAAAATATTATCAATCATAAAACCACATATTACATGCGAACATGACAACTAGCTCAACCACCAAAATACCATGTTTACAAGCCAAACATAATGGCTATTTCATCAAGCACAACACACCTATACATGCCATTATAATCATGACTAAAAAACATTAAAATCTATATGGCTGATGGATAGTGTGGTAGGTCTCTGACGAGCTTCCAAACTGATCGAGCTTCTGATAATCTATAAAACATAGGAAAGAACACAAAGTAAGCATATAATGCGTAGTAAGTTCGTATAACATAAACTTAACTTACCATTTTATTACATAACATTAAAAGTTAGCATGGCATAATCCAACCAATAGCTTGGCCAAAGCCTAAGCATCAACACAAACATGTTAGCATATTTTAACACAATTCATAGGCAATTAAACATGGATGGCCATTAAACTTAAACATGATTCTTTTGGATTTTTCATCCATCTCAACATAGCATATTTTCAATGTAGCTCACCATTTTAAAGTCTTTCATACATTCATGTTTTGGTTCATATAGAACACTTACCATATCCTTGTGAATTTATACCCGTTGAATTGAATAGAATACCGTTGGATACGTGGGATAGCTCACACGAAGGGTGCTAAACATATAACCATAGTACGTCCTTTCCTTTACATATTCACATGAGCTATGAAAAGAGTATGCTCAAATGAGCTGTGAAATGGGCCTGCTCACACGAGCTGTGGGTCAGAACGTAGCTACACAGTGCTGGTCCAAAAGCTGTCGAGTATCTGCAACAAATGTCAAAACTCAACCACCGGTATGGCATTCAAGACTAGCACCCGAAACATGTAAACCCTGATGACAAGTCAGTTGTATCCTACAAATTCATAAGGTTCAAACAGGGCTCGGTAGTTGACGTAACATCGTTGGAGATGCAAGAATTATTTACATAACAATCCACAATAGATATATAGTTTGATAGAAAGCATGTAAACAATATACAATTACACGAACTTACCTCGACGATAAAAACATAGAAACAGAGTCGATTAATCTGAAGCTTTATTTTTACCCTGATCTAAAGTCGTATGAGGCCTATCTTGATCTAGACGAATAAATTCAATCCATTTAATATCTATTCTATACAATTCAATAAAAAAAATCATATTTTTACAAAATTATATTTTTGCCCCTATTGTTTTAATTTATTTACTATTTAGTCCTTAAGCTCATAAAGTGAAATTAATGCAAATTCATCTCTAACCCAAGCTAGCCGAATTTCATATATGCTCATAGAAGCTCATACATTTCATTATTTCTCAATTTCACAACATATTTTACACATTTTTCAAATAAGTCCTTATTTGACTTTTTCAACAAATTTCACTTTACAAAAGTTGTTTATCTAATAACAAAGATTCATTTTCTTCCATCAAACTTCACAAACCACATGAATACATTCATGGAGAATCCCTAACCTTTCAAAAATTTTGCAAATTAGTCCTTCGGCTAGCTGGATTAAGCTACAATGACTCCAAAAACATAGAAATCATTAAAAACGAAATGAAAAATGCTTACATGCTAGCCAAAGAAGAGACTGAAGCTCTCAAACCCTAACCATGGCTTCTTCCATGTTTTATTTTGGTGAAGATGAAGTAAAGATGATGATACTTTGGCTTTTTCTTTAGTTTAATTAACATTATTTACTAAATTACACATTTAATCTTTATTATAAATCTTTAAAATCACTTAATCTATGCCCATAAATGTCCACTCACAATTAAAATGGTTTAATTACCACATAAGGAATCTTACAAATTTATTCTATAGCTATTAAATCCCTTTAGCTTATAGAACTCAAGTTTTGTACCTTTTGTAATTTAGTCCCTTTTACCAAAATAAGCATGCAAACGATAAAATTTCTTAACAAAATTTTTATACGATAATACTAACATGTTGTAGACATTAAAATAATAATAAAATAATTATTCTAACATCGAATTTGTGGTCCCAAAACTACTTTTCTGATTTCACAAAAAGGGGCTATTATAACTCTACCCCTTAAAGGAATTTTCGTCCCCAAAAATCTTACTAGAAAAGAGGTCCGGATATTGATTTCTCATAGATTTTTTCGGTTCTCGGGTGGCCTCTTCTATACCGTGTCGTTGCCAAAGAACTTTCACTACAACTATGCTTTTACTTCTCAATTCTTTAACCTCCTGAGATAACATGTGAAGGGGATAATCAATACCATCGTAACATATATACGTGAAACACATTATGGATCTTTTCTAACTCTGATGATAAAGCTAATTGATAAGCTACTGGTCCAATTCTTTCAATAATCTCATACAGCCTGATAAACCGCATACTTAGCTTTCCCTTACGATAAAAACGAAGAACTTTTTTCTAAGACGATACTTTCAGGAACACTTTATTGCCGAGTTGAAATTCAATGTCTTTACGTTTTAAATCTGCATACGATTTATGTCGATCTGAAGCTGCTTTCAAACTATCTCAGATTACTTTTACTTTTTCTTCAGTCTCTCAAATCAAATCAACCCTGTGAATCTTTTTCTCACTGAGCTTAGTCCAATACAATGGAGTTCAGCATTTACGACCATACAAAGCTTCATACAGTGCCATCTTAATGCTCGATTGATAATTTTTATTGTATGCCAATTCAACTAACATTAGAAATTTCTCCCAGTTGCATTCGAATTCTAAAACAAAATATCGAAGCATCTCTTCGAGTATCTGAATTACTCGCTTGGACTGACCATCGGTCTCAGGATGAAATGTGGTGCTAAAATGCAAATACGTACCTAGAGCCTCATGTAACTTGCTCCAGAATCATGGTGTAAACCGCAGATCTCTATCTGAAATAATAGAAACTGGCACCCCATGCAATCTGACAATCTCAGCAACATATAACTTGGCTAATCTCTCAAGAGAATAATTTGTACGCACTGGAATAAAATGTGAAGACTTTGTTAGACAATCAACGACAACCCAAATTGCATCTTTCCTTCTCGAAAACAAGGGTAATCCTGATACAAAATCCATTGTGACACACTCCCATTTCCATTCCGGAATCCTCACTAGCTGCAACAAACCAGAAGGTACCTAATGTTCAGCTTTAACTTGCTGACACACTAAACATCTCGATACAAACTCAGAAATCTCTTGTTTCATACCCGACCACCAATATATTTGTTTCAAGTCACTGTACATCTTGTTGCTACCAGAATAAACAGATAAGCTACCACTCTGAGCTTCATGCAGAATCTTCTGAACAAGATCTAAATTCCTCGGAACACAAATTCTGTCTTTGAAATATAAACAATCATCTGATCCAATCTGAAAATCTGAATCAGGAGTCGACTGACTCTATTTCCATTTAGCTAATAATATATCATCGCATTTCTGAGCCTCGTAAATCTTTTGTAAAAGCATCAGTTTAGCTTTCAACTCAGCTAAGATTAACCATCATCAGACAACGTCAATCATGTATTCAAGCTCGCAAAGCAAACAGAGACTTTCTACTGAAAGCATCAGCAACTACATTTACTTTACCCGGATGATAATCAATAATCAAATCGTAGTCTTTCAATAGCTCAAGCCATATACGTTGTCTCAGATTCAAATCACTCTGCAACATTAAATACTTCAAACTTTTGTGATATGTAAAAATGTGACATTTTTCGCCGTACAAATGGTGTTGTCAAATCTTCAACGCCAACACAATAGCTGCAAGTTCTAAATCATGCGTCGGATAATTCTTTTCGTGCGACTTCAATTATCTAGAAGCATAAGCTACCACTTTGTCTTCCTGCATCAAAACACATCCTAAATCATTTAAAGATGCATAACTAAAAATCATGAATTCTTTACCTGACTCGATGCCTCGGTTAACAACACTTTCAATTGATTGAAGCTTTGCTAGCATTTCTCAAACCACTCAAATTTCACATCTTTTTGCAATAATCTCGTCATTGGTGTAACAATCATCGAGAATCATTTAACGAATCTTCTGTAATATCTAGCTAGCCCTAGAAAACTTTTAACTTTAGATGCATTTCTCGGAGGGTTCCAGTCAACAACAATTGAAATTTTGCTTACATCTACTCTGATGCGCTCGACCGATACAACATATCTTAGAAATCCGACTTCCCGAAGCCAAAATTCACATTTTCTAAACTTAGCGAGTAATTACTTTTCACGCAGAGTTTGCAATACAATTCTCAAATGCTTCGCATGCTCAGACTCATCTTATGAATAAATAAGATATCATCAATGAATACCATAACAAATCGGTCTAAATACTGTCTAAAAATTTTGTTCATCAAATCCATAAATACTACAGATGCATTAGTTAAATCAAATGGCATTACAAGAAATTCATAATGTCTGTACCTGGTCCTGAACGCAGTTTTCGGCACATCAGAATATTTAACTCTCAACTGATAGTAACCAAAACGAAGGTCAATCTTCGAAAATATTGTTGCACCTTTTAATTGATCAAACAGATCGTCAATTCGTGGTAATGGATACTTATTTTTAATCGCAACTTTATTGAGCTGGTGGTAGTCAATACATAATCCCATAGATCCATCCTTTTTCTTTACAAATAGAACAAGAGCACCCCAAGGTGAGAAATTGGGTCGAGCAAAACCCCTATCTGTCAACTCTTATAACTGCGCTTTCAACTCTATAGGTGCCATTCTGTAAGGAGTTACCGATATCAGAGATGTTTCTGGTACTCACTTAATTGAAAATTCAACCTCCCTGATCGGCGGTAACCCAGGTAATTCCTCTGGAAATACATTTGAATACTCACATACCACTAGAACCGATTCTAACTTCGACTCAGAAACTCTAGGATCAAATATGTAAGCCAAAGAAGTGACTGAAGCTCTCAAAACCTAGCGATGGTTTCTTCCATGTTTTATTTCGGTGAAGATGAAGTAAAAATGATGATACTTTGGTTTTTTTTCTTTAGTTTAATTAACATTATTTACTAAATTACACATTTAACCTTTATTATAAATATTTTAAATAACTTAATCTATGCCCATAAATGTCCATTCACAATTAAAATGGTTTAATTACAACATAAGGACTCCAAAAATTTAGTTCTATAGCTATTAAATCCCTTTAGCTTATAGATCTCAAGTTTTGCACCTTTTGCAATTTAGTCATTTTTACCAAATTAACCATGCAAATGATAAAATTTCTTAACAAAATTTTTATACGATAATATTAACATGTTGTAGACATTAAAATAATAATAAAATAGTTATTCTCACATCGGATTTGTGGTCTCAAAACCACTGTTCTAATTTCACTGAAATCGGGATATTACACTTGTCGCACCGACCCGCCTAAGTTTGAGGATTACTTGAGAAAAACAGTCAGACAGAAAATGAGTTTTTGAACTCAATGTAAATGGAATTACTTAAAACAATTAATGCATATCAGATAGATTTATCAGAAACAATTTTATAATAGAGCAGAACAAATAAAACATATGATCCTACTCGCAATTGCTACACACCATCTTCAACCATACTAACACACCATATGGGTCTTAAACACACATACATCCCTATATACCACTTAGTGTTAGTAGGACACTTTATAAAATAGTTGCAATTGAGCTGCCGGATCAATAGGCAATTTACTGACTTTTTACAGAAACACTTCCTTCACATGTTATTTACAAAACCCACCCAAATGCAGGTACAAAATTTAGCAGATATCAGACATATTCAGAGCAGAAATCATACAAGTTGTAGTTTACATGCCCAACATATCAGATACAAATCATATACTTCAAATAAATTTTTGGATTTATTTATCATTTGCTATCTTAGCTACTCTTACAGATAGTAGAAACTATACTAACAGATATCCAGATTTCATGTCTTACAATACATTTACTCACATACCAACCCTACGAAAGGCCCACGATCGATTGGGACTTCGTGTCTGGCCCTAGGAAAAATTTCAGATTTTGGGCCCATACGCCCATGTAGCCCATATGACCTACATGGCCAGTCCGTCTGGCCCACAAAGCCTCACATACTTCTGTGTGGCCCATACGGCCCAAAATAGTCAAGACCGGTCTGACACACGGCCTACCAGATGGCTTGGCAAACTGCAGTGTGGCATCGACCATAAACTTTTCGGCTTCCACCAGTTACTGTTTTTTCATGTCTTCGATATAGACTTGGATAAATTTGATACCAAATCACACACGAGTAATTCGAAAACCTAAATTGACAATTACCACAACCATTTTTAATAATGATTTAGTGAAATTGTAACTAATAATCACCCCAATCAAACTAAAACAACCTTTCATAAGACATCCACACACTTATCGATGAACAAATAACTACTACGCAAATTCTAAATTGTTAGAGGGTCGAACACTACCTCTTATACTACTCCTAAAAAACACATTAGATTTAATACAATATCACTATACTAATTAAATGCAACCCAATGTCTAACACAACTACAAATAGCGCATAACATACTGAACTGAAACACCTTACCCTTGGATTTGCAGTCAAAGGATCACGAACTATTGCCTCAAGAATTAACAGCATCCAAACGACTAAAGAAAATTCCCAAAACAAGAAATGAAACAACACAAGAAAAGATAAAAGAAAAATGCAAAATTTGGAATTCAAATTGGCGGCATCGGTTAAGGAAATAATAAAAGTGATAAACGTAGGTTTTGGTTTTTAATAAAAATAAATAAAACAAAAAAATAAAGATGGAATTTATTTAAAAAGGAAAGGATAAAAACAACATATATTAAATACTTTATTTTATTTATTTTTCAAACAAAACCCAAAAAATAAAAATCATATATTAATTACTTAATTTTATTTATTTTTAAAACAAAACTCATTTAAAATCAACTTAAAATTTTTGACAACAAAACATATTTTATTTTAAATCAAATAGGCCTAGGAACAAAAAACAATTGAATTTTGAAATTTGAATCGAAGACCCTATCACATAACTAGAGCCCCTAACCACTAAAATAAAAAACTTGTTAACGATAAAATCTAACAAACAATGAAAACCAAAATTTTGAGGCGTTACAACTCTCTCCCTAAAAGAAATTTCGACCTCAAAATTTACCTGATTCAAACAGATGGGAATATTGTTGTCGAATCAAATCCTCAGGTTCTCACGTGGCTTCCTAAGTGCAATGATTCTACCACAGAACCGTTACCAAAGGAATAGATTTCCTCCTCAAAACGTTAACATCTCGATCCAAAATTTGAACTGGCTTCTTCTCAAAGGTCAATTCCGGCCTTACCTCAATCTCTTCAATAGAAATAATATGAGAAGGGCCAGATCGATACTACTCCAACATAAAGACTTGAAACACATCATGAATATGGTCCAACTCCAAAGGTACCTCTAACTGATAAGCAATCGGTCCTACTTGTTTCAAAATTCAATACAACCCAATAAACCTAGGGTTTAGCTTGCTCTTACATCCAAACCGAATGACCTTCTTCCACGGAGATACCATAGTCACTCACAACATACTTAGTATCTCGCCTCTTCAGATCTAAATAAGACTTCTTTCTATCAAAAGTCGCCTTAAGACGATCCCGAATCAATCTAGCTTTACCCTCAATCTTGAAAACCAACCAAGGCCCCGAAACTCGTCATTCACCCAACTCAGTCCAACACAATAGAGTACGACACTTACGACCATACAGAGCCTCATAAGGAGCCATCTGAATTCTGGACTAGAAACTGTTATTGTAGGTGAACTCGGCTAACGGTAGAAAATCCTCCCAATTACCTCAAAAATCAACTACACAACTCCGAAGCATATCCTCTAACATCTGAATCACCTTCTCAGATTGACCATCTGTTTGAGGATGGAATGCATTACTAAAGTCCAACCTCGACCTCAGAGTCTCGTAAAGCTTCCTCCAAAATTAAGAAGCGAAACGAGGATCTTTATTAGAAATAATCAAGACCAAATCCCCATGAAGTCTCACAATCTCAGAAACATATAACTCAGCCAACTTTTGAAAAGAAAAATATGCCCTAACAAAAATGAAAGGAGCAGACTTGGTCAATCGATCCACAATGACCCACATAGAATCCTTCTTAATGGGTGTTAAGGGCAACCCACTAACGAAGTCCAAAGTCACACGTTCTCATTTCCATATGGGAATCTTAATGGGTTGAAGCAAACCCGAAGGCAACTGGTGTTTAGCCTTAACTTGTCAGCACGTTAGACATCGAGAAATAAAATTTGTTACCTCCCGTTTCAAACCGGCCACAAGTACAACTCACGAAGATCTCGATACATCTTATTCCTATCGGGATGTATAACACATGGGCTACTATTCGCTGTTCACAAAATGGATTGCCTAAAATCAAAATCATTAAGCACACAAATCTGTCCTCGGAAACACAGAAGCCCATCACTGTTTAGCCCAAAATCAGAAGTACTACCATCTTCAACCTAACGAAATCATAGTACCAAAGAATCATCCCCCAACTATTTAACCCAAATCTGTTCAATCCAAGTCGACTTTACTTGTAACTCGGCTAATAGATTCCCATCATCAAACAAACTTAGGCGAGCAAACATCACCCTCAAATTAGATATTGCTCTACGACTAAGAACATCGACCACCACATTGGCTTTGTCGGGATGGTACTCAATAGTGTAGTCGTAATCCTTAAGCAAGTCAATCCATCTACGTTGCCTAAGGTTTAACTCCTTTTGAATAAGGAGATAATTAAGGCTTTTGTGATAGGTGTAAATAATACATCTCTCACTATACAAATAATGCCTCCAAATTTTTAAGGCGAAAACAACTACAGCTAACTTAAGATCATGTGTAACATAGTTGCCTTCATGTGACTTAACCTGTCGAGATGCATAAGTCACTACCTTACCATCTTCCATCAAAATACAACTCAAACCGACGTGTAACGCATCACTATAAACCATGAATTCCTTCCCGGATTTAGGTTGTATCAGAACAGAAGCTTGAGTCAAAATGGATTTGAGCTTTTCAAAGCTCAATTTCTGCTCACCAGTCCAGACGAACGGAGCGTTCTTATGCAACAACTTAGTTAGAGGAGCCGCGATAATTGAGAACCCCTCGACAAACCTTCGATAATAATCCACTAACCCAAAAAAACTACAGATCTCAAAAACATTCCTATATTGTTTCCACTCAAGCACAACCTCGATTTCTTAGGATCAACTCAGATCCCCTCAGCAGAAACTACATGACCTAGAAAAGTTACCTCCCTCAACCATAACTCACATTTCCTCAACTTAGCGTAGAGCTGTTTCTTTCAAAGTATCTGAAGAACTACTCTAAGATGCTCATCATAATCATCCTCAATCTTAGAGTATACCAGAATGTCATTAATAAAGACTACGACAAACTAATCTAAATACAGCTGAAAAACCTTATTCATAAGATCCATGAATGTAGTCAGAGCATTTGTCAAACCAAAGGGTATGACTAAGAACTCGTAGTGCCCATAACGAGTCCTAAAAGCGGTCTTATGAACATCAACCTCCTTAACCTTAAGTTGATGGTACCCAGAATGGAGATCTATCTTGGAACACATAGAAACCCCACGAAACTGGTCAAGCAAATCGTCAATCCTCGAAAGTGGGTACTTATTCTTTACCATTAACTTATTCAGCTGACGGTAATCGATACACATCCTAATAGTACCAAATTTTTTCTTCATAAACAGAAATGGTGCCCCCAACAGAGACACACTTGGACGGATGAGCCCTCGATTAAGGTGTTCCTGAAGCTGAGCCTTTAACTCCATAAGCTCCTTTAGTGCAATGCGGTAGGGAGCAATCGACATCGAACTCAGCCTCCTGAATCGAAAGAAAACCCGATAACTCCTCGAGAAAGCATCTAAAAACTCCTTAACTGTTCAAATGTCCCTAACAAACAAACCCATAGAAACTGATCCACTCACAAAAGCCAAATACACTTTACATTCTTTACGAACCAACTTTTCAGCCATAAAAGCGGAGATCACGTTGGATAAGTAGTCCCGACGCTCGCCAATCATAACCACTTCTATGTTATCCGCAGATCTAAAAACCACCCTCTTATTAGCACAATCCAAATTGACCCAATGTTCCACGAGCCAGTCCATTCCCAGGATCAGATCGAAATCCTCAAACAATAACTCCATTAGATTGGCCAAAAACACAACCCATTGTATCTCCAACGATACATTCTTATACAGTCTATTAACCCAAACTGATTGACCCAACGAACTAAGCACAAAATATCTTCAGAAGTGTTCTCAACAAAAATTCCCAAGTTTACAAAAACAAAACTAACTACATAGGAATGTGTTGATCCTAAATCTATCAATGGAAAATAGGGAGCAGTATGAATAAAGAACGTGCAAGCAATGACATCCACGGCGTTTCTGTCCTCACGACATCTAGCAGTATATATCAATGTAGGCTGCCTCGCCTTAGTCTGGATAGCACTTCTACCCGGTGCTCTCTAACCTTTGCCCATACGATTACCACCCCTTGCTAGACTGCTAGACCACGGCCCTTAAGCGGCTGCTGAACTGCCCATTGAGGCTGAACAAATCCCAGAGCTAGAGCTTGCATCTAATTAGAATGCTGTGGATAATCCCTGATGATGTGCTCCATCAACCCACATCGCAAACACGATCTTAACCTTTTCCAACATTCGCCTGGAAGGCATCTACCACAATCCTTACACGACTGAGCCACGGTATGTGCAACTAGAACCACCAACCTCGAAGACCCATTAGATTTGACCCGTTTCTTAAGCATCTAAGCAGAACTAGAGGGCTCCAAATCCCTCTTATTATTACCCCTAACACGCTCCCTATTTTCGCGCTTAACCTCTTCAGTTATTCTCGCCTTATCCACCAAGTAGTTAAAACCCGCTCCATCTGTAGAGCTATCAGAACTCTTAGATTATCCCTCAATCCCATCCTCAAAGAGGATACACTTTTCATATTTACTTGATACCATCCCACGAGCATATCGGCCCAGTCTAAAAAATTTGACCTCATACTCGACCACAGACCTATCTCCTTGGGTAAGGCTCATTAACTCGCGTCTACGAGCATCCATATAACTCAGCCCCACATATTTATTTTGGAAGGCACTCTTAAAATAATACCAAGAAATCTGATCCGGTTGAGTACCCTTCTCAACCGTCAACCAGTACTGGTACACCTCATCGCAAAGCAAAGATACTGCACCCTTTAATTTCAGCACAGAGGTGCAGTCAATATTGTTTATCAATCACCCAGTGGCCTTCAACTAGTATTCAGCCACAAAAGGGGAGACTCCTATAACTCCTTGAAACAATTCAATGCCATTGGACCAGAGTCGTTCAATTTCCAACCCACGGTTTCCAAAACAAGAATGAGGCCCAGTGACCTTCTTTAAAACCTGTAATGGCCCAAATTTTCCCAGGCCCATAAAAAATAAACGAAAAATTAAATAAGTCCAAATTTACAGGCCCAAAAGACTTAAATAAAAAAATACATCAAACCCAAATGAAAAGAGGCCCAGTGGCCCAAAACACTTAAGATATTTTCAGTAAAATAAAAAAAAACCTAACCCTAACACCCCATGTGCGCCGCACTCATCTGTTGCCACCCTCGATCGAGCCGGCCGCGCCTCGTCCTGAGGCCTGATGTACCCTTTCTAACGCCATTTCACCAAAATAGCAAGGGGTCTGCCTCTTCTCTTCGTTGACTCCGCCACCTGCAAGAAAAGAGAAAGGAAAAGGACTACGGAAGCAAAGAAATAAACAACAAAGAACAGTGGCTAAACAATAGAATGTAAATCGACTATAAAAGCCGGATTAAAAATGTAATCCGAGACATTTTTTTTAATACAAAAAAAGAGACTTTGAATACAAAAAATATATCAATCAAAGGATAGAAAAACTCTCAAAGGTGGTCTTTTTATTTTTCACTTCATTTTATTTATTTACTTATTTATTTTTTTAGAGAAAATAAATAAAAATAAAAAAAGAATCGAAGACTCACCGTTTGTTGCATTTAAGCCGTCGTGGGGGGGCCGAGGTCGTCGTCTCTGATGAAAGATGACATTTTTTGGGATCAGGAATCAAAAAGGCCAAAAATGGCCAATTTTGGTGAACTCTAGCCACTGTGGATGGCAGTGCCGTCACCGTCGACCTGCGACCGCCACGGTGGTCCAGCGACCCGTCCTGGCCGGATTCAAAGAAGCGATGAGAGAGTTTGAAAGGTTTTTAAAGTTTTTTTACAACAAAGGGGTTAAATGATTTTTTTTCCAGAAAAATTGATTTAATTAGGCATCCAAAATGACGCCGTTTTGGGCAGGCCTCTCAGGCACCAAAATGGCGTCGTTTTGAGGCCAAACCCGCGCACTGACCCGACCCGCAAGGAAGATCCGCGTGTTTCCGATAATTAGGTTATTTACCCTTTCGGTCATTCTGCTTTTTTGACCCACTTCAGTTGGATCCTTTTTGTTCTTTTTTCTTTTGATTTTGCTCTAGGATTTTGCTTTTATTTCATTTTAACCCCGCGTAAAGTGCTGTGTTTTGGAGGGCGGGAATATTTTCCCTTTTAGTCTCTCTATGTTATTCGCATTTTCCAATGTTGTCCTTTACCTTATTTTTTATTCCAATTTATGCCCTTAAATTTCATTCGAGTTTCAATCTAGTGCTTTTTGTGTTTATTCATTTATTTTATTATAATTTAGGTTCTAAATTTCATTTTAATTCCAATTTAATCCTTATTCGTTTAGTTTCAAGCTTTTATTTATTTACTTATTTTTTTGTGTTGTTCTGTTTTATTTATTTATATATATTTTTTCTTTACTTTTCTTGTATTTAAAATTTATATTGTTATTTATTCCTTTATTTATATATTTCATTATTATTATTAGTGTTTAACTCACTTTTATTATTTTTAATTTTAGAATAGTAGTTAATATGATTATTGTTATTATTATGTGGTGTTATTATTATAATTTCATCATTATTATTGTTTTATTCCATTGTTTATTGTTTACCCTTTAAATATTCTACTCATATAGTTATTTTATATTATTTTATTATTATTGTACTATATATTACGTTTAAAAAAACATTTGTTCGCTTTCACATGATGTTCGAATAAATTAAATATGTATCTTGTTAACTATTACATTAATTCTTACCCAAATTCGTAAAAAAGAAAATTTCGAAAATAAAGGCAATATTTCGTATATGGAAATTCGAGAAGTCGTACCCGAACATACTGGGTTTTGATTTTTCTCGCGTTGAACCTAAATAACCGAATATCCTTTTAAAATTAAAATAAACGAGGTTTAAATAAAAAAATAAAAGGCAAGCTTATTCTCAAAATTACGATCTGTTGTGCCCTAACTTTCGGGATGTGACATTTTGTTACTTCAAGATAAGGAGGCATTTTACACATTTTGATTTATTTGAGTAATTTTAATTAAAAATAATACAATATAAAGAGGGATTGTATTTTAAATTCTTTTCGAGTTTTTAATTTTCGACATCAAGACATTAAGTAATCAACTAGGTACCAATTTTGGGCGTATCGAGGGTGCTAATTCTTCCTCGTGCATAACCGACTCCCGAATCCATTTTTTGGATTCTTGTAGACCGAAAGCAATGTTTTAATAAATCAAACAATTTATTAAAACGATCAAATTGCGAGGTGATCCGATCACACCTAATAAAAAGGATCGCTGGCGACTCCATGTTCGTTTTCATTTTCAAAAATCAAAAGTCGACCCCCTTCTTACAAAAAAATGGTTTCGACAAAACCCTTAGCATGGCTTGGGACAATGCGTCATCCCCAGTCAAGCGACTTTGAGACCCGATCTCAGTAGTAGGTGTAGCTGATGTCTCACTCATATCTAAATTGGCCATACTGCCCATCGAGGACAACTCAGCTCGAGCCCCTCTATGACACCCACGCCCCCACGAGTACCACGACCATGAGTTCCCCGTGCACTCATAATTTGTTTATCTGCATTACAGAGTTTTATGTCTCAGTTTTGATGTTTCATTAACAGACATTTTATGCTCGGAATATTATCAGAAGACTTTACAATATTTCATTTTAGTCTAACTATTTCAGAGTAGTTCTAATGGTTTCAGAGCTTTCTAAACTAATAGTTTAACTAAGTCAGAAGTACTTACAGGATCAGCGCTGGAAACTCAGTATTTCACAGATTTATTTTTTCAAATTAATCCAAAAATATACTTTACCCAGAAAATAATTTTCACAAAAATTTTGAACCCTAAATTTCACAGCCGGAGTTTTAAAACCTGACTCTGATACCACTAATTGTAACACCTAAAACTCGGCCTAGACGTTAGGGCCAAATCTAGAGTGACAACGTAAAATGGTTGAAAATTTAGCTTTTCGAAAACATTGAAAAAACACATTTTTTGTTACTTAAAAACTCTAATTTAGTAGAAACCATTTTTAATTAGTTATTTAGTTGGAACCATGTACAATTACGCTTACTAAAAAAAAATAGTTACTTTGTAGCAGAATCATTTAGGTTGTCAATCTTTTAGAAAACCTGGTTTGTTGTTTCAAAATCGACTGGTTTTATGGGAAAATTGATTTTTTTTCAGAAAATATGTTCAATCAACCGTCACGTGTAAACGAGAAATAAGTTCGAAAACCCAAATAGTCCCAAAAGTCCAAAGTTACAAAAAAAAACATTGTAACCCCAAAATAGGATAATAATGAAAAAAAAACTAATTAAATGAATTGATTTTATATCCGAGCTCTTGTCGCACCGACCCGCCTAAGTCTGAGGATTACCTGAGAAAAAAATCAGACAAAAAATGAGTTTTCGAACTCAGTGTATAAGGAATTACTTGATATAGTTAATACATATCAGATAGATTTATCAGAAATAGATTTATAACAGAGTAGAACAGATACAACATATCATCCTACCCCCAACCGCTACACACCATCTTCGACCATCCCAATACACCATATGGGTATTAAACACCCATCCATTCCTATACACCACTTAGTGTCGATGGGACACTTTATAGAATAGTTGCAGCTGAGTTGCTAGATCAATAGGCGATTTACCGCCTTTCTACAGAAACACTTCCTCCACATGTTATTTACAACCCAACCTAGATGCAGATACAATATTTAGAAGATACCAAACATATTCAGAGCAGAAATCATACATGCTGTAGTTTACATGCACAACATATCAGATACAAATAATATACTTAACATAAATTTTCAAGTTTATTTATGAATTGGTATCTTAACTACTCTTACATATAGTAGAAACTATACTAACAGATGTCCAGGTTTCATGTTTTACAGTACATTTACTCACATACCGACCCTACGGAAGGCCTACGGTCGATCGGGACTTCGTGTACAACCCTAGGGAAAATTTTAGATTTTTGGGTCCACACGTCCTAGTGGCCACATGTCCTACATGGCCAACCTGTGTGGTCTATACGCCCATGTGGTCCAACCAAAATAGCCCAGATCGTGTGACACACACGGTCTATCCCACGGTCGTTTGGCACACACAGCCATGTGGCGTCGACAACAAACTTTTTCGACTTTCGTTGGTTATTGTTTTTTGTGTTTTCGATACACACCCAGATAAATTTGATGCCAAATCACACACGGGTAATCCCAAAACCTAAATTGACAATTAACACAGCAATTTCAATAATGATTCACAAAATCGTAACTAATAATCGACCCCAATCAAACTAAAATAGCCCTTCATAACACATCCACACACTTACTGATGAACAAACAACTACTACGCAAATTCTAAATCGCTAAAGGGTCACCCACTGCCTCTTATACTACTCCTAAAAGAGCATTAGAATTAATACAGTATCACTATACCAATTTAAAGCAACCCAACATCCAACACAACTACAAATAGCGCATAACATACTGAACTTAAACACCTTACCCTTGGATTTGCACTCAAAGAATCACGAACTATTGCCTCAAAAATTAACAGTAGCCCAAACGATTAAAGAAAAATCCTAAAACAATAAACGAAAGTACAGAAGAAAAGATAAAAGCAAAATGCAAAATTTGTAATTGAAATTGGCGACGTGGGTTAGGGAAATAACAAAAGTGATTAACATGGGTTTTGGCTTTTAATAAAAATAAATAAAACAAAAAATAAAGATGGAATTTATTTAAAAAGGAAAAGATAAAAACAACATATATTAAATACTTTATTTTATTTATTTTTCAAATAAAACCCAAAAGATAAAACATCATATATTAATTATTTGATTTTATTTATTTTTAAAACAAAATTCATTTAAAATCAACTCAAAATTTTTTACAACAAAATATATTTTAAACCCAAGACCTAACACACAACTAAAACCCCTAACCATTAGAACAAGTACTTGCTAACAATAGAATTTAACAAACCATGAATATTAAAATTTTGGGTCGTTACAATTAATGCCTGAATTTGAAAATTTTCTAGCTTTAGTTTAGGTTTTGGTTTGAAACTTTTTTTTTAAAAAAAAAGTTGATTTGAATTTTAAATTAATTAAAGTAAATGTAATTGAACAAAATTTTAATTAAAGGAGATTGTAAATAATTTTGGGTTTGTTTTTATTTAGATTATTGAAAACAAAAACATAAGAGAACCTAATTCTTCTCTTTTATGACATGAAGAACATGATGAACATCTAGTAATTTTGTTAGAGTTTTTGGGTTAAAAACAGTTTTTTATTTTATGAAATTAATGAATTATTTTTTTTATAATTTTTAATATTATATATATTAATTTTTTAATATATTTTTATATTTTTAAAAATTGATATATAAATATATGAGAAAATATATTTTAATTTAAAAATGCTAAATGGTATGTTTTTATTAGCCACTTTTTTTAAAAAATAAAGTTAAAATAATTGGACCAAAATATATAACAGAATGATATTTTAGGTACTAAATTGAAACAAAAAAAATTAGATACCAAATTAGGAAAAAAAATATACTTCATGAGCTAAATCGTGAATTAAAATTTTTTATTCTACCTAATTATTATATGACAAACCGAATAAATTTTGATTTAATCCATTGATTCAATTTGATGTGACGATGTTAATTATGATATTCGTACACCTTACCCTTTCAAACACCTAAAAGGCTCAAGTCTATCATACAATTATCCCCAGGTCAAATTCTATTATTAGATCTTGTATTTTGTGTAATTTGTAGATTTAGTATTTGTACTTTAATTTGATTAATTTTTGTTCTTGTACTTTTTAAAATTTAAAATTTTAGCCTTGACCAAACGGTAGTAGTTAAATTTGTTTGGTTAAATTTAACTATTTGTCTTGTATTTTGTGTAAAGTTATAGATTTAGTCCATGTTCTCTAACTAGATCATTCTTATTTGCTATATTTTTTTAATTTTGAAATTTCAATCTTAATTCAAACAATAGTCGATAAATATATTAACTAGTTTTTTTTTTTGAGCAATATCTGAAAATAGCAAGCTAACATAGCATTATAGATGTGATAATATGTTTGGCGCAACAAATTTTGAAACAAATAAAACTTAATGAATTTAATAAATATCATTCAGCCAAGACTAAAAATTTGAAATTCAAAAAATATATGGATTGAAAATGACCAAATTAAAGTATATGTACTAAATTCAAAACTTATGCAAATTACAAGGTCTAATAGCATAATTTGACCCTATCTTGAAATCCCTAATTTAATTTTCAACTCACACTTAAATCTTAATAGACACACTTAATTTTTTTTTTGTGATTCTTTATTTTTTGTGAATTATAATAACAGGACAAAGCCCAAACAACAAACACGACTAGCGCGATTCGAACTCAGGTCACAGACACACTTAATTCTTAATCACTAACTTAATCATATATTATATAATATTTTACGATATCCTTATAAGACACCTGTTATCACCTTGATCTTGCTCGTAAAATTTAAAAATTCTATTCCTAATTTATCAAATATTTTTCCTTAAAAACACTAATTAGAATAAAAAAAAAAGCTTGGAAGTAATCTGAATTAAAAGAAAAACAAAGAAGCTTGAGAGAGGATTCGAACTTTGGGCCGCATGCAACCAGATGAGACGGCATGTTAAAGAAAAATGTGTTCTGTATAAAACGTTTTTCAAAAAGTGCGTAAGGGCGTGCTTTTACAAGGTCAGTTCCCTAATCAGCAAAAGAAACAAACTGTTTGTCCAGATAATCTTAAAAGGGGTTTATCCCTTTTTCTTTTCTTTTCTAATGGTACATATCACTAATTTTACTATCACAAATTATTCAAAATAATTAAACCGAGAGATGCTTTTTTCATGTCAATTATAAAGATAGATATTATAGATACATTTAGAAAGAAATATACATTTATACAACGAAGGAGAAGCGGAAGCAAATTGCAGCAACTAAAGACGAGGATCCATTGGAAAGTAAACTGTGTAGCTAGAACTAGGCCCAATCATTAAAATCAACTAGTCAAACAAAAAAAAAATCGAAATTGAGCTGGCTACAATCAACGGAAAACAAACACCCCCAAATATAAGGGAAATTGGTCCATATGATTTTTTCGATTCTTACTAGTTTGTAGTGATTATTCTACCTAATTCTGATTATATGACAGACTAACTAATTTTTGGTTTAATCCATTCTTTCAATCTGATGTGATGAGATTCATACACCTTACACTTTGAGACACTGAAAAAGGCTCAAGTCTATCATACAACTATCCTCAAATCCCTAATTTATTTTTCAACTCACACTTAAATCTCAATAGACACACACTTAACTCTTAAGCACCAACCTACTTAATCATATTTTGTCCGTTAAGTTCAAGTTTCATAACTGTTATTATTATTTTTAGAGTTAAGTATTACCCTCATTTTAAATTGGTCATTCAACTTTAAAATATTCTAATTACATCCTCAAACATTCTAAAATTGTAAAATTAACCACTAAATGAGACTCTTATGTGGCATAATTTAAAACAAAAATGTTAAAGAATAATGAATATTGTAAGAATTTTGGTTTTAAAGTTTCCAAATTTTTTACAAAATCTATCGTTCACTCTTTCTTTCTGTCTTTTTTTAATTTTACTTTATTTTTAATTTTTAATTTTAAAAGTTATGCAACAATATTTTACTTTTCCTTACAATTTTCATTTTAAATTGTCACATAATATTTTATGTGTCATTTAATACTTATATTAACAATTTCAATAATAAGACTTGATTAATATAACATCAATCATTTGAGGATGTAATTAGAACGTTTTAAAATTTAGAGATCAATTTAAAATGAGTGTCATAGTTTGAAGATGTCTAATGCAATTAAGTCTATTTTTATATTAGAATCATATTTACAATTTTGTTAAGAGTAACATTAATAATTGGGTACATTTAACTTTTGATGGAGTGGTGGCTAGAGTTTCTGGGAATACTTCTGCTGGCAGGGTGGTTCGTAATCAGACTAGAAATTGGATATTGGGCTTTAATCATTTTTTGGGCAAATGCTCGCCTTTTGAGGCAAAAATTTGGGGCATTCTAGACGGACTTCTCGTTCTATTAAATAAGGGTTATAAGAGAGCCACGATTCAGACAGACAATCTTGAGGTGGTTAGATCTTTGACCATGGAGGAGTCGGTGGGTTCAGGTATTATCTTGCTTAGAATGATTCAACGTCTACTGTGTTCTGAAGGTCAGTGGGAGATCAAGTACGTACGTTGAGATTGCAATTTAATTGCTGATCACTTTGCAAAGATTAGCCTTTCATGGCAGGCTACCTTATAGATCTTTGAAGTGCCTCCTGAATAATTAAACATTATAATCTCATGTAATACTATATTCTTTTCATTATAATACTATATTATCATAATTACATATAATAGTAGTACATTATATATTAATTATTATTTATTATTATACTGGTTGAAATGTGCTCTAAGCCTCTATACTTTTCATACATTTGAAAGTTAACCCTCCTACTATATTATATAATGCTATATCATATCATATAGTGTATAATATATTAATAGTTTATATATATGGATCAATGATTAAACATTATAATATCATGTAATACTATATTTTTTGTTATAATCTATATTACAATAATAATGATATATAATAGTAGTACATTATATATTATTGTTTCTTATTATACTAGTTAAATATGCTCCAAGTCCCAATATTTTTCATACATTTGAATGTTAGCCATCTTACTATATTATATCATATCATATATTTATAGTTTATGTATATGCATTAATGGTTAAACATTATAATATCATGAAATGCTATACCTTTTATTATAATCTATGTTATAATAATAGTTATATATGTAATAATATTTTAGTAATAGTTATATATTATATTATTTTATGTATTAGGAATATACAAATTAATATATCGGTTTACGGTTAGGTTAGATAATCGATTTGGGTAATAGTTATCTAATATATTATGATATTATCATTAAAGTTTAATTTTATAGATTTTAATAATTGTCAATTTTATATATTTATTGTACATATATAATTATAGTATTAAAAATATTTTATATTAAATTAATGTTTTTAAAAAAATTATTTCACTTTATAATTTAACATAAAAATATATTATTAATTAATGTTCCTATTAATAAAATTTTACAATCACTTATGATTGACCCTATTGCCAACCTAACAACATATAAGTTTGACCCCAAAACCCATTTCACAATCATACTTATAACATCCAATTCAAAACACTTAACTATTATTCCATAATCTCCAACAAAATCTCACTTGTTCAAACATTCCATATCGTAATTAAATATACCAAACATTCATGTTAATATATCACATTTCCCACATTTATTAATTACATTTAAAGCTACTATTTCAAGCCATAAGTAAACATATCAACATGCCAACTAGCACATATATACTTTATACATCACCTTTCTCACTTTGCTTCTACAAAAAATTTATATGCAATTCAACTCCTATGTACATGCCACTTAAACTGAGTTGAATAATTAAAAGTCTATTAATGGAGGTTGGATAGTGTGATCTTTGAGATGATCCGATCGCTGAGTTCTGCAAAATGTTAACTATAGGAAACAGAAAACGAAATAGACTAAGCTTTAAATAACCTTAGTAAGTTTATAGGTTCAAAACAATATAACTTACCTTAATTCCCACATTTACATAATAAAACAATTAACTAAACAATTTTCCCTATTACCACAATTCATATCATCAGGTGAGTTCATCATATAAAAATTGTAAAACATTCCATTGACTGTCTCAATCAAAACTATATAAAAAAACCATTGAATATATGAACTTACCTTAATTCCCACATTTACATAATAAAACAATTAACTAAACAATTTTTCCTATTACCACAATTCATATCATCAGGTGAGTTCATCATATAAAAATTGTAAAACATTCCATTGATTGTCTCAATCAAAACTATATAAAAAAACCATTGAATATATGAACTTTTACATTATACATCTATGCTTTATCTCATTATAATACTTTTACCATTCATCATTATCCAATTGCAACAACAATTTAGCCCAATGAACTATAATGAACAAATATAGATACATGGGTAACCACCCAAAACACACCGGATTGCTCAAACAAGCCATACCATCCATGAACATACCTGGGCACTAAGTTCCAAGCTTGGAGGCTACACATCCTCCTCTAGAAACACACCTGAATCACTATAAAGATAGCTCGGTAATCCGCAACAAATGCTAGATTCCAATAAGTTTAGTGAATAAATAGTACGTCATCATCTTGTCTTATATCAAACCCATACAACGCATCCTCCCCTAGAAACACACCTGAATCACTATAAAGATAGCTCAGTAATCCGCAACAAATGCTGGATTCCAATAAGTTTAGTGAATAAACAACAAGTCATCATCTTGTGTTATATCAAACCCGTACAACGCATGAAATAACTCTGTTTGCATGCCAATTGTATCCTATCATATTTTCATCCGAGCTCAGTACACATATCAGTAACTTTTTACAATTCAATCCTTTCTCACCTTTTATACCAATTTGTAAATAGTTTCAAATGCATTCATACATAATAAAATACATAATTAAAATATAAACATTACAAAAATACATATAAATATATCGTATGAACGTACCAGGGGCAAACAACAAAAGTAGGAGTGTTAGGGATTAATCTGTAATTTTTCCTTTTCCTCAATTATCTATTGATTCTTTATCTATACAGCAATTTGTTTCCAATTATTAGTTCCAAACACTTTAAATCATCTCATTTCATGTATATGACATCTTTGATTCATTTTTCATAATTTTCCTAAAGTTTTGCTATTTATTCATTTTAGTCCTTAAAACCAAAACAACTATCACTTCCACAATTGAACCTTGTTTCTCAGTCTCTAAAATCTAAATTTACTGAAATTTTATGCTAATTTTTAATTATTTTCATTTTAGTCCCTACATTAAAACTAACTAATTTCACTACACAAATTAGTTCATAATCCTTTCTAAACTTACAACCAAGCTAATCAAGACTAAAATATTCCAAGAACATCAATGAAAAAATTTTAAAACTTTTAACAGTTTTGAAAACAGAGATATGATTTAGCTAAATCAAATTACAACGAACTTAAAAACATAAAAATTACAAAAAAACGAACTTGAATTGGACTTACATGCAAGAATAGAAGCTTGATCGAACCTTAAACCCCTTAATATGGTGAAGTCGATTGAAATGAAGAAATGAAGAAGATTATGAATTTTCTTTCTTTTGTTATTATTTTAATATTTACTTAATTATCATTTTAAACTTAAATCTAACTTACAATTTCATTAATTAACATGCACTAACCATCCAAAATTTAGCACTAAGGTCTAGTTGCCTTATAGGTCCTTAAAAATTTACTAAATAAGTATTTTAGCTAATAAAAATAAATAGCGATTAACTTTTACAGTTTTTACGATTTAGTCTTTGTACCTTAATTAGCCATTTAATCACAAAAATTTTCGGACTAAAATTTAATTCACCTATATAACAGCTCCGTAAATATTTAATGAAAATATTTACAAACTCGGTTTACAAAAACGAGGTCTCAATACCTCATTTTCCAAAACTACTAACTTTAGGACCAAACCACTTGTAGTTTAATTAATTGTCCATTTAGCAAAATTTATCAAATCAAAATTCACTATAATATTGTATTTGACTCATAAATATTAAATAATAATATTTATGGACTCACTCGTCGGCATTGTGGTCCCGAAACCACTGTTTCGACACCATTGAAAAATGGGTTGTTACATTTTTAATTATTTATGGATCATAGCAGGGTTTTTCTTAATCGTTTTTAATTTTGTGATTATGGGCTAAACATTTATCAGCTAGAATAATTATGAAACCCTAATATGGGATAATTGGTACTTTTCTAAGGATGCTTGATGAAATATGAGATTTATTCATTCAAGTCTTATTCATGTTTAATGCTTGTTATTGCTTGATCAACATTAGTGGGTAATTGAGTTAATTTTTAATTATGAAAATGTTATAATTAATGGATTTAAAACTTGAATGGTGCATGATCAATTTCTTCGATTTTAATTTGTAATGATATAGACATATATTGTTACAGTGCATAATCTTGTAGGAATGGTGCTTGCAAATATATTCTTGACATTAAATTTGCATAGAAATACATTAAATTAATTAAATGATTGAACATAGTGACTTCGAGAGAAGCCTATACACTGTCGATTCTAGAATAATAAATTGTCATATTACCACAACATCGTTACCAATAGTTGCATATTAGGGGAATTAATTATTCTACCTCTTCATTTCATCATTATCAAATTATGTTATTGTTCTTAAATTATTTTGAATATTTCTTGCATTTAATCAAATTTTGTATTTTCTTCCCAAGTTGCAATTTGCTAGTTTTGCAATTTATGTTTTAAAATCAATTCCTATGGAGACGATAACTCTAGTATTCATTACTAAATTACTTACTAGCGATTGTGTACACTTACACATCGTAAGAAAATTCGCAAATTGTTATTGTTGTTATTACTCATGTTTTATTTTTATTGTTGTTGTTATTATTATTGTTATTAGTGATATTATTGCTACTATTTGATGTGTTATTAGTATTGTTGTTATTTTTCATTTCATGATTTATTTTTTATATGTTTTGGTTTCTGTTTATGATTTATTTTCTAAATGTTTTATTTTCTATTCCTTGATATGTTTTGATTTTTATTTTTATTTGGGTTCCATTTTAGTTAGATATTAGTTGTTGGGATTTTTTTATTTAATTTAGATTTTAGATTCATTTTAGGCTCCCTTTGTTGTTTTAGGTTAGGTGTTAGAATTTTTTTTTAGACTTTCAAATTAGGTTTTTTAATTAAACATTAGGATTTTTATATCTATCACTGTGTTAGGCACATAACTTGGCTTATTTGTTGGCATGTTTAACAAAAATATTTTGATAATTTGCTCACATCTTTATGACGATCTCATGCAACCAATCTCAGTTTATGATTGAAGAAGATATTGAATCAAGAAAGATTATTTTTCAAGGATTCTTGTATGGTCTACTTACCTTATATATAGAGATATGCAACACATTAAGGTATGAGTTGACTTTATGATCTTTTGTATCATTTTATTAAAGATAACTGATTTGATGAGATTTGGGTAGATCAAGATGGATTAAAGGTTACTTTTTGAAGATAGATTCATGCTCTAAATAAGAAAGGCTTGTTCAACCTTGATTGAGGTTTTAATGTTAAAGCAAGTATTTTTTAAGTGGTTTCTAATGTTCCAAGGGAAGTGGTCACTTTTGCTATGACATCAACAAGCAATATAACTTGCCTTATTTAAGGGTGAGAAATCTAGCATTCGAGATACAAAAGTGAGGATTCTTCACTGGGGTAGAATTAGGATCTTTAGTTATACTTATTAAAAGATAATTAATTCTTCTTATTGAGTTAGGCTCTGCAGGTGTAAGGAAACCAAATTATGTAACAATTTGTTAACCTTTATTTTTTTTATATTATTGTTTGTAATGCTTATAAAGTGCCCACTTCCACAATCTCTTTCGCTCATATTCTATTTAGGTTAACATTATATATAAAAGTTTACATGTTTTTAATTTGTATTACATAGATTTTGACTTGTCATATATTTGGGTCATGTTGATATTGTTTTTCATATCATGACATGTTTTTTTTCTTTCTGTCTTATCCTAATGATATGTCAAAAATCGATAGGTTTAACTGACGCTATTCACATAACTCTTAATTTTGTATTATGTTTGTGTTCCTTTTAGTTTACATTTATTAGATATTTCTATAGGGTTGGCATGTAATAATTTTTTATGTGAATTTTCATATATTTGTGCATTCGTGCAATGTTCTTTTTTTTTTATCATGTTAGGTTTAACTATTTTACAATATCATGTTCGTGTTACATAATCATGTTAAGTTTAAAAACAGATTTGTTTAATTGGCACTATTCAATAGTTTTAAACTTTTATTTACTATTGTATAATAATTGAAAATGGAAAAGGATGCACTAAATACAACCTAAAATTTAGGTAATTTTACACACTTCTTTAACTTTTTGTATGATCAATATTTTAACAAACCAATATTGAATTTATTAACATAATTGTGTTTGTCGTGCATACAAAATTTTTAATTGATCCGATATCTCTATCATAACGATTAAAAGTACTATATTTATATTTAGTGATTATTTTTTTTATATAAAACAAATAATTAGATATTTTTTATTTTATAAAATCTTAAATGATTTACATGAATGAAGCATGAAATATAATGATTAGATTGTAAAAATTTTAATCCTAGAAAAAGTTATGGAAGTATGTAAACTAATTAAATTATACATTAGTATAAGTTTATCCCTTCGTGTTGAGAATTATTATTTTTCTAAATTAAATTTGATAATTATTTTTTATATTTTTTTTATATTTTTTAATTGTTACAAATAAAAAATTTTGGCATCATTTTGTAAAAAATATTTAATTTAAATTTCAATTCATTCTTATTGGTAGAGATTGTGTGATCGAAATCCTGTCATTTGTTGAAGAAATAAATACAATGGTAAAATAAAGGGATTTGTGGGGGCAAGATCTTCAAACAGAGGTAAAACCTATAACTTTTGCAATAAGAAAAGACACATTAATTCTGAGTGCTATAAGTTGCAGAATAAGATCAAAAGGGAGGTTGTGAATCAAAAGGGAAAATAACCAAACAATCCGGTGAAGTTGATGTAGTAGAAGACTACAGCGATGGTGAGCTCTTAGTTGCTTCTGTTGACAACTCTAAACTGAGCGAGGAATGGATCCTCGATTCTGGTTGCACTTTTCATGCGAGTCTCAATCGGGATTGGTTTACAACATATGAAACAATGTCTGAAGGTGTTATTTTGATGGGAAATAATGCTTCATGTAAAATTGCAGGTATTGGCACGATCAAAATTAAGATGTTCGATGGAATTGTCAGAACACTTAGTGACATACGAAATGTGCCAGAATTGAAGAGAAATCTGATTTCATTGGGTACTCTTGATTCAAAAGGGTACAAGTACACATCTGAAAGTAGAGTTCTAAAGATTAGCATGGGATCCCTCGTGGTGATGAAAGGGCAAAGAAAGACTGCCAAATTATATATTTTGCAAGGTTCAACTGTTACTGGTGACGCAGTTATAGCTTCCTTTTCCTTGTTAGATGATGATGTTACTAGACTTTGGCATATGCGTCTAGGGCATGTGAGTGAGAACGACATGAAAAAATTAAGCAAAAGAGGACTTATTGATGAACAAGGCATTAGTAAACTGAAGTTCTGTGAACACTGCATTTTTGGGAAGCACCAGAAAGTTTGATTCACTAGAGGAATCTATTACACGAAGGGAATGCTAGATTATATTCATTCTGAACCTTGGGGACCATTTAAACTGCCTTCAAGGGGTGATGCTAATTATATGCTGATGATTATTAACGATTTTTCTAAAAAAATTTGGGCATTTTTACTAAAGTATAAAAAGTGATGTGTTTCTCATGTTTAAGAATAGGAAGAATATGATCGAGGAGCAAACAAGAAGACAGATAAAACACATTCGCACAAATAATAGCTTAGAATTTTGTTTTAATGAGTTTAATGAATTGTGCAAATCAAAAGGGATAGTGAGACAGTTGACAGTTCGCCATACTCTACAACAAAACGACATTTCAAAACGAATGAATGGAACAATCATGGAAATGGTTTGATGTATATTGTCGAATGCTTGTTTATCGAAGTTGTTTTAGGCTGAAGCGGCCTCTACTACATGTTTTCTGATTAATCGATCACCATTCGTTTCCATTGAGAAAAAGACTCCATAAGAGGTATGGTCTGGTACTCCTGCTGATTATTTTGATTTGAAGATTTTTGGGTGTCCTACGTATTCTCATGTTGATAATGGTAAATTAGAACCTAGATATATTAAGTTTGTTTTTCTTGGAGATAAGGCTGGTGTTAAAGGGAATAAGTTATGGTGTCCTAAAAATAGGAAAGTTGTGATTAGCATAGATGTTATGTTTGATGAAACTGTTATGTTGCCTAACTTACCTCTTAAAGACTCTTTCAATAAAGACCAACAAAAATCAAACACACATATGAAACAAGTAGAGCTTCAGATTGATCCAAGATTTAGAACAAAGTCTACAACTCAGGTTAGTACAAAAACTCAAATTAGAATTACTTATTCACCATAATCAGCATCATAATATTCTATTACCAAGAACATACCTAGAAGAGAAATTAAACCTCTAAAGAGTTCACTGAGGCTGACCTAGTTGCTTATGCTTTAAATGTGGTTAAAGATATAGATGCAAATCAAGAGCCATCTACTTATTTCAAGGTAGTTAGCTGTGAAGATTTAAGAAAGTGGATGATTGTCATGCAAGAATAGATAAAATCACTTCATAAGTATAGAACATGGGACCTAGTGAAGCTTCCTAAGGGTAAAAAGGATGCTCGTTGTAAATGGGTGTTCAAGAAGAAAGAAGGGACTCTAGGAGTTGAATAACCTAGGTATAAAGCAAGGTTGGTTGCAAAAGGTTACAGTCAAGTTCCAGGTGTAAACTTCACATATGTGTTTTCTCTGGTTGTTAAGTATGGTTCGATTCAAACCTTACTTGGTATTATGGCCAAGTACGATTTGGTGCTTGAGCAGTTAGATGTGAAAACAACATTCTTGCATGGATAACTTGAGAAAGATATTTACATGCAACAACTAGTGGGCTTTCTAGTCTCAGAAAAGGATGACTATGTTTGTTTACTGAAAAAGTCCTTTTATGGCCTGAAATAGTCACCTAGGTATTCGATTTATTTATGACTACTCATGATTTCAAAAGAAGAAGTTTTGACAATTGTGTTTATTTTAAGAAAAATTACGATGGTTCATCTGTATATTTACTCCTTTATGTTGATAACATGTTGATAGTAGTAAAAAATAAAGGAGAGATAAGAAAGGTCAAACCCCAACTTAATAAAGAATTTGTGATTAAAGATTTGAGAGCAGTAAAGAAGATACTCGAGAAGGAGATTCTCAAATATAGAAAAGCATGTAAATTGTACCTAATTCAGAAATGGTACATTGAGAAAGTTCTTTGTAGGTTCAATATGTAGAGTGCCAAGTCTGTTAGTACTGCCCAATTCATACTTTCATCCGCTTTGTCTCCACAATCAAATGATGAGATTGACTACATGTCACGTGTTCGATATTCTAGTGCAGTGGGATCTCTCATGTATGCTATGATTTACTCACGTCCATATTTATCATATATAATTTGTGCAGTTAGTAGATACATGGCGAATCCTAGTAAAGAACTCTGGAAAGTAATTTAGTGGATTTTCGTATACTTACAAGGTACTACAGATGTTTGCTTACAGTTTGGAAGAACTACAGATGGAGTCATTGGGTATGTTGATTCTAACTTCGCTGGAGACTTTCATAAAAGAAGGTCACTCACAGGGTATGTCTTTACCATTGGGGGTTGTGCCATCAACTGGAAAGCCACTTTGCAGACTACAGTTGCATTGTCTACTACTGAAGCTGAGTACATGATGGTTACCGAGGCTTGTAAAAAAGCTATTTGGTTAAAGGGACTATTTGGTAAACTCGGTTAAGACCTTCAGACCAGTACAATATTTTTTGATAGTTAGAATGTCATCTTCCTTACAAAGGATCAAACGTTTCATAAGACAACGAAGCACATTGATGTTCGATATCATTTTGTGTGTAATATTATTGCTCGTGATGATATTGTTGTGAGAAAATTTTGTATTCATGATAATCCTATGGATATGATGATTGAGTCACTTCCTATAACCAAGTTTGAGCATTGCTTGGACTTGATTAGTGTTCATTGTTGAAGAATACCCCTTTATGGGTTTTGTAGAAGAGGTGGAGAACTAGTTCGTTGAGAATTCGTGTCAAGGTAGAGATTTGTTAGAGATTGTGTGACCCGAATCCAGTCATTTACTGAAGAAATAAGTACAATGTAAAAATAAGGGGATTTGTAGAGGCGAGAGGCCGAGGGCCGTATAGAATTATGCTTCTACTATTTGACTTTGATTAGAAAAGTGTTTTTCAACCTTTAAATATGAATATTATCGACGTTTATTATAACACTTATTAATATGAATATTATACTCAAAACTTATATAGATAATTAAAGTAAACATAAAAATATATAAACTCGCTATACAGCGTGAGCATAATTTGAGTAAAAGTAAAAAGGTGTATTTTTCATCTATATCGTAGGTTAATAATTCATCCTTTTATAAAAAGATTAGTTGAATTCACCTAACTTATTTATCGAATCTCAATTCAAATGAGAAATTATTTAAAACTTATTGTTTTTACAAAAAAATTATTATGAGGGTATTTTGTTATTTTATATTTTATATAAAAACAAAAAAGAAAATACACATTATAATACTTGAGCCTAAAACACCACAATTTTCAATATATTAACTTTACATCTGTAACAGCTTGATTTTGACCCTATTCAAAACGGTGGTTTCGGAACCACGAATCCGAGTCCGAAAAATATTTTTTTAAAATTTATTTTTTGTGTCTATTAAGTGTGAATTTGTTTGTGCTAAATTTTCGTTTAAAAATTTAATCGTTTGGATGCCCGATTTAATAAAAAGGGCTTAATCGAGTAAAATTAAAATTTGATAGTTAAATGTGTGAATGCCTAATTGAACTTGTCTTTATAATATGATGCATTTATGTTGAAATTATGACATAGCTAATATTAGTGGACGACATTGAAATTAATATATAATAGTTATATATTGTTTTATAAGGTTAAAATAGTAAAACATGAAATAACTTATGTTAAATAAAATAAAAACAAAATGTTCATGCATGAAACTTTGTGTTAGCAAAATAGAAAGATGAAAGAAAAATAAAAAAAGAAGCTAGGGTTCGGCTTTGTGTTTCTTCAATTGAGGTATGTTTTTGCTTCGGTTTTTGATAATTTTTACGTTTTTGTGATCGTTGCTTTGAGCACTACAAAGCCCAGGCCTTAATTTTCAAATTTGATGATTATTTTGTGAATTGCAATTGATGATAGCTTGTGGTTTTAGTGGTTGATGATCAAATATTAAAGATATGTGAAAGATTATAATGTTTTGTTTTTGAATTTTTGATGAATTTGATTATTTTGGGTTAAATTGTAAAAATAATAAATTGAGGGACTAAAATGTAAAATAAATGACATGCATGTACTTATATGAGTCTAGGGAATATTCGGCCAAGCTATAGTGTGGTCAATTTGGAATCTTTTGTATTTTGTGAAATAGGGACTAATTTGTGAAAAACGTGAAATGTCAGGGGCAAGAGTGGAATTTATTTATTTATGCATTTTTGAACTGAACTGAATGAAATTATGTTTGAATGAGTTTAATTTGAATATGTTTAGATCAAGAATTAAAGAAATCGGACTTGGATCGGGGGAAAACAAAAGTCGTCGATTAATCATTTCAGTTCTGGTTTATCGCTGTCCGAGGTAAGTTTATAAGCAAATAGATGTTATAATTTCTAAATAAATATTAGTTATATATGCTGAAATGAAAATATGCAAAAATATATATGTAGTCGAATGTGTTTAAGTTCGGGAAGCAAAAATAGACATGGATGTGATTTATCGATATTTAGCACTGAGTGTGCGAGTATGGAATAGCTACGGCTATATGAATGGCACTAAGTGTGCGAAACTAAAATGACGATGTGAATAATGGGCACTAAATGTGCAATACCGAGATCAATTTGGTTAAATGAGAGAGAGCATTAATTGTGCAACTTCATTATGGCCTCGATAAATTATTTAGCACAAATTGTGCGGATCCAATGAATAATATATGATATCAAGGTATATAAGTACATGATAGTACAAGTATGTAATAGTTAAATAATATATGATGTCAAGGTAAGTTGGTTACTTCAACTGTGATGCAAATTATATGATACAATTGTAAGTATGTGTGTGTGTGAAATGCCTATATTCGGCCAAAGGGTAAGTGTATGTGAAATCATAATTATGTTTTATATGCTTCTATATATGAATATGAATTGAATAATTCAGTCATGTGATATTGAATTATTAATGACATTGAATTGTTTATTTGCTTCTGACTTACTAAGCTTTGATAGCTTACCCTGCATATGTGTTTGCCTCGGTTTTATAGATTTTGGAACTAGTTACGGGCTCGAGAATCGTTACCAAAGTCAATCACACTATCGTCTGTTATCGATATCTATAAAAGTTAAACTTAAACTTATGACATGTATAGACGATACCACCTTTTTGAATATATTTTAAATGATGCATATATATAATAAGCCATGCGAAAATGGCTTGTTTATTTTGATATGTATGGTTTCATGCTTTGATTAAATATTATGGTTGTGATAGACAAGTAAAGTTGATTGATATGATATGATATTTGTGTGAGCTAAGTTTGAGATCATGGGTGGATATACCTTTATATTTGATAATTGAGATTGAATGTGGATTATCACTTGATATGCGAAAGTTATATAATGATTTGCCATGAATATATGATAGTTGGGAATTGGTAATTTGCATAATGAGTCTTGTTTATGTAATGAGTCTTATAGATGACATTTGACACATTGAGTATAAATAGTATTAGCATATTTATATATACAGGATCGGTTTTGGTATGTTATGCATGAAAATGTTGAGTATTAATGAATTTGACATTGGTTAAAGCATAATTGTATTTGGATAAAGCTTGAGAAATTGACTATATGAATAGTAACTTTATTTATTTGATGAATAAATATTTGTATGCAATTTTGATAAATGGTTTTGAGTATTTGATTAATAGTGAGTGAATATACCATGAAGGTATACAAATGCTTATGACATATTTGGCCCAATGTTTATAATTGTTTGTATTTATAAGGTTTGGTATATGCACATATGTTAAAATATAATGGTTACATGTATAATAGGTAAATTTTAAATATGAGTTTATATACATATTTGTATCATTGTTGTTTATAATTGGTTTGTTAGTCGAGTAGGCGAAATAAGGTTGACCGAATGTGGGGTTTGAATTATTTGCCTAAAAACAATGATGATATTCTGGATATTTTTATTTATGAGTTATGTGATTACGAATATGTTTGATGTATGATATGAAATGACTCCTAATAAGTTTATATTACCTTTTTGATTTAGGACGTGGTTGGTTTAGTAGTTTGAACATGCGTATATCTATGATTGTTCGAATTTAAGTTTGGTCCCGTAATACCTCGTATCCCTATTCCGGCGACAATTACGGGTTAGGGAGGTTACAACATCAAACTAAAAAAAAACTTACTATTTCAATTAATATCTTATTAATTTTTATAAATATATTTGTAACATAAATTTTTTCATCCACATCATAAGTGTAACATAATTTAATAAAATCTAAACAATTTAAATAAGTGTAACATAATCTAATAAAACCTAAACAATTTAAATTGATTAAGCACTATGAAATTTTTTTTTGAAACATTAATCTTTCATTATGCATTAATTTGGGAAATTTCAGTCAAAACAAAGAAAAGATAAAACATTTTCCTAATTAACCCCAAGGTTTCCGAAATCACGCCACCTGTCCCTACATTCATTGCTTCCAATGGGCGGTGCCTTGGGTAGTTAAATCCTACACCCTAAACTGATGCGTACGCCTCACATGAACCGGAGCTCATCAATTCAAAACCTAATAAATAAAAGTAAATAAAATTAAAACAATAGAAAACCTAAAATCAAAAAAACCTTTCCCCACCTCTTCTCACTTGTAACTACATCTGTTGAATATTTTCTTTTATTTGGGAACTTGGAACCCACAATATTTTGTGTTAAAATAGTTTTCTTCCCGTAGTTCCTTCAAGTAACTGAGCTCCTCGAAGGCCTTTGTTCTTTCTTCTGCGGACTTAGACCCTCAAAACTGTTGTCAACTTTGTATCCTCATTTTTCCTTTCCTTGTTCCTTTTTCCTTCCTTTTTCTTTTAGTTTTGCGATTTTGGTGACTATAGTTCTCATAAATAAGAAACCAATGTTCTTTTTTGTGTTTTTTTGCCTTCATTCCATACCCCTTCGATCCTTCTGAATGAATGGATCGACTTCCCTCGGGGTTTCTTCCACTCAGAAGGTCGGCAAATCCCTTCCTCTTCCCCATGCTGCCATCGCATGTGCCGCTTCATTTGCTTCCCAAGGTATGTGTCGAAATATAAGACTTTTAAAGTTTCTTGCTTTGGTTTTAATTTCTTCAATAATTCCTCTGATAACTGACCGATCAATATAATCATTATTTTTTTGGAGCTTTTTGATGACGGTTAGTGAATCTCCTTCTAAAATGATGTCTTGAAACCCTAAATCTTCTGCGAAAGCTACTCCATGAAGGCATGCATAGGCTTCTACTATTGTTGGATATCGTATGTTCTTAATCAGGTAGGTGCATGAACCCATTACAAAACCTTTGTATTTCTTACTATGATTCCAGAATCTGCCTTATTATTTGGCTTCTGAAAACCAATGTCGAAATTAACTTTGACTTGGTCTTCTGATAAGGGTGTCCATTGTGGATTTTGTATTTTGTGGTTGTTTACAAGAATATTGTCCAACATTTTAATTTCATTAATAAAGGTTTTGATGAAATTTATGATGTTGTTAATACTTTGTCAAACACCTTCATGATAAAACAAATTTCTGTTGTGCCAAATCGCCCAGAATAGACTGCTAAGCATATTTTTATGTTCTTTATTATTGGATTTAAAAGTATTGGCTAATCAAATTTTCCACTCTTTCTTATCATGCATGTTTGCGATTTGAACATTCATCTTCTGGAGAACAAGCTTTGCAACGTAATAATCGTGGAAGAAATGTGCCGTTGATTCTTCGTCTTCACCACATGTCGGGCACAGCGCTTCAAATCTGAGTTTTCAAAATTTAAGATTACTTAGAGTAGGAATGAAATTGTTTGTAATCTGCCATAGGTTGATTTTAATTTTGTTGGGAATTTTTAGACCCCATAGTGTTGTATAATAATTTTTCATTTGGTCTGTCACTATTGTATTTTCATTTCCCAGCAAATTTAAATCTTCAGTAAGACACCACTTGTATCCACTCTTTTCCGTGTATTCACTAGTATTGTCTCCTCACCAGACCTTAGTGTCTGGCTGCAAAGTGTTCCACAGAGGGATGGATCGAATCCTTTCTATTTGGTCTTCATAAAAAAGATTTCTTAACACATCTTCCTTCCACGTATTTAAATTTGTATTAATTAATTCTTCCACCATGGTATATCTCCTATCAATATTCTAATTTTGTAGTTTTCCATTCCAAGGATATAGAAGTCATGTGTAGTTTCAGATGTTAACAGTCTTTCCGTCGCCTATTCTTCAACCAACCCCTGATTCTAATAAGTCCCTTGCACCCTATATACTTCTCTAGATAAAAGAAGGGTGAGTTCCTAACTCAGCATTTAAAAAATCACCACGTGGGTGGTAGATTTTCATTTCCCAGCAAATTTAAATCTTCAGTAAGACACCACTTGTATCCACTCTTTTCCGTGTATTTGCTAGTATTGTCTCCTCGCCAGACCTTAGTGTCTGGCTGCAAAGTGTTCCACAGAGGGATGGATCGAATCTTTTCTATTTGGTCTTCATAAAAAAGATTTCTTAACACATCTTCCTTCCACGTATTTAAATTGTATTAATTAATTCTTCCACCATGGTATATCTCCTATCAATATTCTAATTTTTTAGTTTTCCATTCCCAGGATACAGAAGTCATGTGTCGTTCACTACACCAAAACAGACTTTTAGCGGCGTTTGGATTACAAACGTCCCTAAAAATCGAGCATTAGCGGCGCAAACCTTAAAACGCCGCTGAAGATGTAGCATTAGCGGTGATTCTACTAAAACTCCGGTAAAAGTCGAACATACAGTGACATTTTCTGAATAAATGCCGTAAAAGAACATCTTTAGCGGCGTTTACTTCCAAGCATCGCAAAAGCTCTTAACCAAAACGCAGCGTTTTGGACTAGATGTGTACTATATAATTCGTGGCGATTATGTGGAAACGCCGCTAAAGAAAGTATTAGTGGCGCTTATTTAAAATCGCCACTAAAGCATAGAATTAGCGGCGAGTCGCAAAAAGCACCGCAATACATCTTAACGAAAACGCAGAGTTTGGTCTTGAGGTACACTAGCATTAGTGGCGCTTATACAAAAACGCCGCTAAAGAATAGTATTGGCGGCGAGTAGTGAAAAGCGCGCAATATTTCTTAACCAAAACGCAGAGTTTGGTCTTGAGGTATATTAGGATTAGTGGCGCTTATCGGAAAACGCCGCTAAAGCATAGTATTAGCGGCGCTTATTGTAAAGCGCCGCAAAATATTAACCAAAACGCAACGCTTTGGTCTTGATGTATACTAGCAGTAGTGACGCTTATATCAAAACGCCGCTAAATCATAGTATTAGCGGTGAGTAGTGAAAAGTGCCGCAAGATTTCTTAACCAAAACGCAGAGTTTGGTCTTGCGGTATATTAGGCTTAGTGGCGCTTATTGGAAAATGCCGCAAAAGATTAACCAAAACGCAGCGCTTTGATCTTGATGTATAGTAGCATTAGTGGCGCTTATACTAAAACGCCGTTAAAGTATAGTATTAGCGGCGAGTACTAAAAAGCGCCGCAATATTTCTTAACCAAAACGCAGAGTTTGGTCTTGAGGTACATTAGGATTAGTGGCGCTTATTGTAAAGCGCCGCAAAATATTAACCAAAACGCAGCGCTTTGGTCTTGATGTATACTAGCAGTTGTGGCGCTTATGGTAAAACGCCGCTAAAACATATTATTAGCGGCGCGTTGTAGGAAGCGCCACTAGATTATTATATATTTAGTTTATTATATAATTTATGTTATTATATAATGTAGGAAATAGGATATTATATAATGTTTATTATTTTTGAATTATAGTTTAGGGTTTAGGGTTTACAATGTAGGTTTAGTGTTTTTTGTTTAGGGTTTGAGAGTTTGGTGATTAAGGTTCAGTGATTATTATAAGTTAAAAAGTTTAATATTGTATATAGTTTAGGGTTTTAGGTTTAATCATTATATAATGTTTATTATTTTGTGAATATTAGAGTTTTGAGTTTAAAGTTTATGATGTAGGTTTTAGTGTTTTGGGTTTAGGGTTTAGAAGTTTATAGTTTACGATTTGGGGTTTAGGTCGCTTTAGTCATGTTAAGAGGTTAATTAGTGTTTTAGGGCTTGATGCTTGTGGTTAACGGTTTGCAGTTTATAATTTAAGGTTAAAATATATGTTTTGTACTACACACTAACATTAGCAACACGAATTCCTGAAAATATGGTTTAGGATTAATTATGGTTAATTTAGGGTTTAGGGTTTAATTTAAGTTTTTTATATTTTCTGAATCTAAAAAAGATATATATAAATTATCTATTTAAAAAATACAAATATATATCAAAATGGGTTAAATCCCAAAAGCGTACATGAATAATGATTAAATGTTCAATTGTTTACATGAATTCGTTTAATTTGATACAGAGCTTGTAAAATGTTAACACATGTTATTGATAAAATTAACATCAATTTTTTTATTTAATATGACATGTATACATAAATATTTATGTTTATTAAAAATAAAAATATTAAAAATATAAAAAAATATTGATATAATTAACTTAATTTTTTTAAAAATTTCCATGTTCTTAGTGGCATTTCACGAAAAAACACCGCAAAATTATCCTAATTACGAGGGAAACGGCTGTGTTTCGTTTTTATTTCGTTGTAAACGACGTCGTTTCGGTGGTTACTTAGTGGTGAAAGGTTATAAACGCCGCAAATAGGTTCATTTAGTCATGAATATGTCGTCGTTTTTCGATGTTCTTAGTGGCGTTTTGTGCCAAAATACCAGAAACTTGTCCTACTTTTTTGGAAAATGACATCGTTTGGACGGTTAATTTAGTGGCGCTTTTGTGTAAACGCCGCAAAGTTAGTCGTTTAGTCACTGTTAATTGAGTGGCGCTTATGCCTAAACGCCACAAATTTGACTAACTGGCTGAGGAACGACATCGTTTGTAATTTTATTTTGTGGCGCTTTGGAATAAACGCCGCAAATGGGTTAATTTTGTCATAACTGTTTGGGAAACGTCATCGTTTTCGGGTTTGTTTAGTGGCGTTTATTTAGAAACGCCGTAAATTTGTTAGTTTAGTCATTGAAAACGTCACCGTTTTTCAATGTTGTGAGTGGCGTTTTATGCCAAAACGCCATAAATTTGACTGCCTGTTCCTGAAACGACTTCGTTTCTGTGGACATTTTGTGGCGCTTATTTACAAACGCCGCTATTAGTGGGTTCATTTATCTGTGGAAACGACGTAGTTTTCTTTACAGCCCTTTTAACCAGGCAAAACCCGATTCTTCTTCATCACTTTCCCTCAATTGTTTAGCCGAAATCTCTAGCTTCCTCAGCCCCTAATCCCCCCAAACCCGACCAGCTTCGCCGTGACCGTGACCGTCGCCTGCTTCATCACCATCGCCATCTCATCTACTGCATCACCGTCACCGTCACCGTCGCCCTCTACTCCCACAACCACCGGTAAGTTATATTTTTAGTGTGGGAAAAAATTAAATTTTTTTTACTTTATGCCTCGTCTGCTTGGTTGTAATACAAAACATTGATGTTGTCTTCTTTTGCGATCGTCCCCAAACAATGCAAAAGTAATTGGGTGTTGTTAGTTTGCAGCAACAGTAACCCTTCAAACAGCAACAGTAACCATTTGTTGCTGCTCGTATTTAGGTAAGTTTGCTGATTTGGTCCTTTATCAACATTTGAATGGCTTGGAATTTTTGGTGCATTTCTTACTGCTCGTATTTATAGTACTGCTTTTAATTCGTTATTTTTGGAATTTTGGGTGCATTTCTTACTGCTCGTATTTAGGTAAGTTTGCTGTTTTGTTGAAATATGTTTACAATATTTTTCATTGTTTGAAAATTAGAAGCATTTTAGTAAAGAAAAACTATAATTAGAAATGTATATTCAATATTTGATGTGAAATTGTATTTTTAGAACTGAATCTAAAATTATTTACTGTTAAAAGTACTCATATTTGATGAAGCTTGTATCCAAATATATTATATGTCTTTGGTGCTAGACGTAAAAAAATTAATTGGTCTAAATTACAAAATCCATTTGGTGCTTATAAAATTTAGACTATTAAGCCTTCACCTTTAAATTTGATTTTTAAAAAGTAAAATAAAATATATATATATATATTTGTTTAATAAATTATTTTTGTTGTGTAGGTGTAATTCCACAATAATTTGGTAATCTACCACAGTTGAAATATCTTTATTTATCTTATAATTCTCTAACAGGTATTATATTACATTTCTTCTCTATATATGCTTAGTTTCATGATTGTTATTTTTTACTTTTATTCTCTTCCTTAAATTAAATTTATGTTCAATTGATACAAAGACATTAAATATTTTATACTCCTGCAAATTTGCTTTTGAATCATGTTATTGCATAATTTCCTTTTCGATGAGATCATTCATTGGAATTTTCAATTTATCGTGGAAAGAAAGTTTCCTATTTATTTCCTCTTCACAATCGCAGAGGAGAAATGGTTTCATGTTGAGTTTTGTGAATAAAGTTTTTGTTACCAAAAGTTGTAAAATTTGGTAAAATTATTTATGTTTTTAAATCAAATCAGCCCATGCCCTGAGCTCACAACTGACATAGTTAGGAGGAAAATGATTTCTATCTAATTTTTTTTCTTTTGGTCCAAAATGTTTAGATTTGGGTTTTCATCCTTTTGAATACTTAAATGTACTCAAAATTGAAAATAATTGTATCCAAATATATTATATGTCTTTGGTGCTAGACGTAAAAAATTAATTGGTCTAAATTAATTGTATCCAAATATATTATATGTCTTTGGTCCAAAATGTTATTGCATAATTTTTGTTTTTGCTAAGGAGCTTTGCTTTCAAAATGTCGACAGAATAAAAGTGTCCTAAGAAAAGCTACAACGTGTCAGATTTTTTTGTAAAGTATAAAAATAGTGACTAATCTATTAGTCCTATTTTAATCATTCAACTACTAATTCTTTTATTTAATCACTAAAATTTTTGAAATTAAATATTTTAGCACGAAATGCGATTAATTGTTGTTAAATGAGAGATGAAAAGCTGACATGAGACTTTTTTATTGATCTAATAATAAATTTAGCCCTCCAATTTACATATCTCTAATCTCTAACAATGATAACAAATTTAACCGAAGATTTAATATTTCAATATATGAAAATTCAATCTCGATTCAAAGGTACATATCTCTAATCTAATATTATTGTATTCAAAATTTTGCATGTTTTCGTATATTTTGAATGATAAATCAAGTTTGAATGATTTTTGTTTAATATTCCGATATAATTAACCGAAGATGTTTAGGTATCACAAATTAAATAACTTACATTAATTACATAACTTATAAAAATTAAATAACTTACATAACTTACATAAATTAAGAACCTTACATAACTTACATAACTTACATAAATTAAATAACTTACATAACTTACATAAATTAAGTAACTTACATTAATTACATAACTTACAAAAATTAAATAACTTACATAACTTACATAACTTACATAAATTAAGTAACTTACATAACTTACATAAATTAAATAACTTACGTAACTTACATAAATTAAGTAACTTACATAAATTAAGTAACTTACATAACTTACATAAATTAAATAACTTACATAACTTACATAAATTAAGTAACTTACATTAATTACATAACTTACAAAAATTAAATAACTTACATAACTTACATAAATTAAGTAACTTACATAACTTACATAAATTAAATAACTTACGTAACTTACATAAATTAAGTAACTTACATAACTTACATAAATTAAATAACTTACATAACTTACATAAATTAAGTAACTTACATTAATTACATAAATTAAGTAACTTACATAACTTACATAACTTACATAAATTAAGTAACTTACAAAAATTAAATAACTTACATAACTTACATAAATTAAATAACTTACATAAATTAAATAACTGGCATAACTTACATTATACATAACCTTCTTAACTGACATTATACACAACTCACATAATTAATATTATACACAACTTACATAATACATTACTTACATAACTTACAGTACTTACATAATACATAATACATAACTTACATAACTTACATAATACATAAAAATATATCATATCACAAATTTCTGTAATCCATTTATGGTTATAACTGGCGTTTTAACTTACCCGTGCAAATTATTATCAATGTCAGACTTCAAGAATTAAGAAATGGACCGGTCTTGGATGAATTTGTCAAGGGTTAGCAACAGTTATAGAAATGGAGTACAGTATTTTCTAAATTTTGCATTTCAATATGCAAGCCAAGAGAACATGATTCTTTGCTCGTGTAAGAAGTGTGTCAACATAAACTGACATTATCGTGAGGTTGTATACGAGCATCTAATTGTGGATGGGTTTGTTCGGGGTTATAAACAATGGTTCTTTCATGGAGAATGCCTGCCTAGTACTTCTTCTTCAATGATGAATGTATCTTACTCTGGTACTCCTTACCATCAGTCTGATAGAGGGGATGACATAAAAGGTATGTTGCGGGATGCATTTAATATGCACAATCATGGTGTCCAGTCATTCCCAGCGGACTTTGTGGCTTCTGATGATTGTAATATTGGGAGAAATGCTTTTACCGAACCGAGAAATAGTGTACCTCATGAAGAGCCAAATGAAGAAGCGGTGAAGTTCTACGCGCTACTTAATGACATGAACAAATAATTGTATGAGGGATCAAAATTTTCAAAAATGTCTTTCTGTGTTCGTCTTTTTCAATTAAAATGTTTGGGAGGGTGGACCGAAAACTCTTTGACAATGCTGTTAGAGTTCTTGATGGAAATGTTTCCGTTTGCAAAAATCCTTCAGTCATGCAAAGATATGAAGAAAATGATAAAAGATTTAGGCCTTGGGTACAACAAAATCCATAGTTGCCCAAATGACTGCATGTTGTATTGGGGCAATCGAAGAAACCAACAGTGTTGTCATGTATGCGGCCACTCCCGTTGGATAAGTAAAAACGCAGAAGATGAGAAAGACGATGAAAATAATACACAGTCAAGAAAGAAGCCAGTCAAGATTTTACGGTATTTTTCGCTGATACCGAGGCTTCAAAGGCTTTTCATGTCATCGAAGACAGCAAAATCTATGACGTGGCACCATGATGGATGAACCGATGATGGATTATTAAGGCATTCGGCAGATTCTTTAGCTTGGAAATCATTTGACAATAAATTTCCAAGCTTTGCAAGCAATCCTAGGAGTGTGAGGCTTGGGCTAGCATCTGATGGATTTAATCCTTTCAAGATCATGAGTACTGCGTACAGCACTTGGCCAGTAGTGCTTGTTCCTTACAATCTGCCTCCGTGGATTTGCATGAAGCAATCTTCCGTTATCTTATCTATGATTATCCCTGGGGAGAAAGGGCCCGGGAATAATATCAACATTTATTTACAGCCACTTATTGAAGAGTTAAAACAATTATGGGCTGGTGTCGAGACATATGATGTGCTGAGAAAAGAGAACTTTAATTTACGTGCAGCTTTGATGTGGACCATTAATGACTTTCCCGCTTATGCCAATTTATTCGGTTGGAGTACCAAGGGTCGTTATGCGTGTCCTTGTTGTGCTGCACAAACATATTCACAATGGTTGTACAATGGGAAGAAGTTCTCTTACATGGGGCATCGTCGGTGGTTATCGAAAAATCATAGATTTAGATCTCAGAGTTCTGTATTTGACGGCACTGAAGCGTTCAGAGAAGTTCCTTCGCAGACCAGTGGCTCTGAAATCTTGTTCATGTTGGAAGATATGAATTTCATTTATGGGAAGATGAACCAACCGCCAAACACGCAAAGAAACAAAAGATCAAATGATGAAGCTGATGATGACTCCGACGAAGAGGACGATCCTAATGAGGCGGAGTTGTGGAAAAAAAGAAGTATTTTTTTAGTTGCCTTATTGGGAGCATCACCTTTTACGACACAATCTTGATGTTATGCACATTGAGAAAAATGTTTGCGAGAACATTGTGGGTACAATTTTGAATGTCGACGGAAAATCAAAAGACAATCTGCAGAGTCGACTTGATTTAGTCCAAATGGGAATTCGGCCTGATCTTCATCCCAATCCACTTTCGAATGGGAAATATCGGTTGCCGCCTTCTATTTTCTCAATGTCCAAGACGGAGAAAGAACTCTTTTGCATGGTGCTGAAGGATATAAAGGTTCCAGATGCATATGCATCAAATATATCTCGATGTTAGTGTTAAAGATCGAAGATTATATTCGCTAAAATCACATGACTATCACATCTTAATGCAAGATTTATTGCCAGTTGCTCTACGATATTGTATGTCCAAGAAGGTGACGTCTTGTATAATTGAACTATCCAATATAATGAAAGTCATTTTGGCAAAGTTTTGGATGTTTAAGAACTTTAGAAGGTACAGGATCGAGCCGTTTTGACTTTATGCAACAAGAAGAAAATCTTCCCACCTTCCTTCTTCACCATTATGGTTCACTTGATAATCCATCTCCCACACGAAGCAAATCTTGGCGGACCCGTTTTCTATCGATGGATGTATCCCATAGAAAGGTGTTAATTAAAATTTTTAAAATTTTCCTTCATTCACCTCTATGCCTTTAGTTACAACTTTTGATAATGTTGTATATTGTGTTTAGGTTCCTATCCAAATTAAAGTCTTACTGCCACAACAAGCGATATCCAAAAGGATCGATTGCTGAAGGCTACTTGGCAGAGGAATGTATGACCTTCTGCTCAAGATATTTGGAAGATGTTGAAACAAGGTTGAACAGACCAAATAGGAATGCTGGACTCGCGGACCATAACTTAGCCGATACTTATTTGTTCCAAAGTTTCGGAGAACCAATCGGCAAAGTTGAAATTGCAAAATTAGATCATTTATCGTGGGTACAAGCACATCGATATGTTCTGTTTCACCACGAATCATTGGAACCTTTACGGAAGTAAGTTCTACAAATTTGACAAATATTTATCAAACTAATAATTATTTATCTTCTAAGAAAGTGAACATTTTTTTAACACAGTGAGTACAAACAAATATTGAGATCTCGTTCGCGCTCCCGAAGAACACAACATCGAGATATCAATAAGTTGTTTACAAAATATTTTTATGAATGGTTAAGCTAAACGGTATGCAGTTGGAGCTTCCGCTTACAAATAATAATGTTTTTTCATAACATTTTTAATTACTCAGTTTACTTTCCATTCAATAGGTTTGGAGTGGGAAGAATGTAGACGACGAAGTTAAATGGCTCTCCCAAGGTCCAAATCGAGTGGTTAAAAGATATAGTGCGTTCTTCATCAACGGATTCAGATTTCATACAAAATATCGCGAGAGGTTGAGGAGAACGCAAAATTGTGGAATAGTTGTTAATTCTGCAATTACAAGTTATGCTAGTGCTAGGGACAATAATCCTGTCGAGGGAAATGTGGAATATTTCGGACATCTTACTGACATAATTGAGTTGGATTACTACGGCAAATGGCAAGTTGTCTTATTTTGAGGTGATTGGGCCGATGTTAATACAACTCGTGGAATTAAGCAAGATCAATTTGGTTTTACAATGGTGAACTTTGACCGATTGATTCACACAGGACAACAACTGATAGATGAGCCGTATGTATTCTCATCTCAAGTCAAACAAGTTTTTTACTCAAAAGATCCAATTGATGAGGGTTGGTACGTTGTACTCCGTAACATCCCTAGGGACTTGTTTGACATGGGTAGTGGAAGTAGAGATAACATCGACGACAGATCAGAAACTTTGCCCTTTCCAGAACAAAACTTAAACGATAATATCCCTAGTACTAGTGCACAATTTCAATGGGTTCGTCAGGATACGGATGAAGATATTTACGAACAATGACGTAGTAAGATTTTACGATTGTTTAATTATATGTAATATCATAATTTAAATCTTGGTCTTATTATATATTTCAACTATTTTATATGTGTTGTTATTGTTGTAATTAGTTATTAAGTTTACTTGCATTTTATGTGTATTGCAGATAAAATGCCTAGAAGAAAAATTCTAAGGGAAAGCATTGTTCAAAATGATCCAAACTCGACAGAAATAAATAGTACTGAACAACAGACAGCAATTGGATCTTCGAATGTTCCGATTACACCTGAGGATCTTACGGAAGTTCAAAGTAATTTTAGATTTAATTTACATGCGTGTTGACTTATAATTGGTTTATTTTTCAAATTCTTATATTATAATATACCATTTGTAGCTGAAAATGGTGGGACGCGCAGAGGTCGAGGACGTACGCTACTTAGAGAGTTATACGAGTTAGATCCAGTCGAGCGTGTCAAGGTATGCAGAAACAGTTTTGGTCAGTCTGTTGGATCAGAAACTCGACTTTTAGCAGGATACATGGGCATTTTAGCACGAAATGCAAATATGTTACCTATCAACTACGAGTCATGGCGTCAAATGCCCGATAGCAACAAAAACCAAGCCCTCGATAATATTAAGGTAACAAAATGTTAATGTCATCTGTAATGCTTGGGAAATAGTTTCATTTATATTTACTTTATTAACTTGTGTTTTTTGTAGGCGAGGTTTGCTTTAGAGGCCTCGGATGCTTATGTAAGGAAGGCATTGGGAAAAAGATGGAGAGACAATAAAAGTACTTTGAAGAAAAATTATTATAAGACAAAAAAAAACCCTCGATGAGAAATTGCAAAATGTCCCGCCGGGTATGTTGAGGTACCAATGGGAAGATGCGGTTAGATTTTGGCATTCGAAGAAAGGCGAGGTAGGACGTACTTCCAAACTATTGTAATTATTTTGGTTTATAGAATTTACTATTTACGTACTAAAAATTTTATAATGTAGGATCGTGAACGAGTTGGAAAAAGCAGCCGGCAGAAAGAAAAATTCACTCACACAGCCGGGTCAAGAAGTTTTGCATGTGTAGCTGAGGCGGAGGTATTTTTAATTTTTTAATATTCTCAAATATGTATAACTTTCTATTAAATAATATTTTTACTACTATATTGTAGTAACGGCCATTCGGTCAAAAAGTTGGACGCCTTCAACTTTTTGAAATTACACATAAGAAGAAAGATGGATCTGCTATGACTCCTGAAGCTGGTGAAATTATGGTACGTTTACTTAATACGATTTGACTTGTTTTAGTTATTTATAGTGTTTATTTTCTAATGGTTTAATTTATTGCTTGTAATGCGACTATTTTTATATTGCATTTGTTTTTTTAATATATATTGCGTTCCTAACTATGTGATTTATTTATTAGGAAAAACTAAAGGATAAAAAGACGGAGTATGAAGCGATTGCTTCTAGTGATAGCTCTGTTCATCTTGAAGATATTGATAACCGGATTATTACTGAAGTTTTGAGGTTCAAAGGAAATATGAAGAACTTCAGCAACAACTTAAAACAGAGGCTGCAGCGAGGGAAGCAGAGGCTACAGCGAGAGAAGCAAAGGCCGTAGCGAGAGAAGCAGCGAGAGAAGCAGAGGTTCAAAAGAAATATGAATAACTACAGCTACGACTTCAAGCAGATGCGTTATCGAGAGAAGTAGAGCAGAGCAAAAAGTACGACGAACTTCAACAGCAGCTTCAGATTATGATGAAGATGTTTCAGCAGTCGCAACTTCCACCGTCATAGTGTATATTGCATAAATATTTTTATCATTTTAACTTTTAATGTTTTTGTAAAGAAAAGTATGAATTCACTTTTATTTATTGATATTAATATTATTTTAGTCATTTAATTTGAAATATTATATAAATTTATTGTTTTTGGTTAGTTTAGATCTGGTTGCTTTTGATTTGTTGTTGCAGGAGGGCTGAAAAAAACAGAAAATTTTATTTTAAAAAAATCCCAAAATTAGTGGCGTTTTTAAAAAAAGCGCCGCTAAAAGTCATATCATATAGTGGCATTTGTGAAATAAGCGCCGTGAAAGAACACTACTTTTAGTGGCGTTTGTAGATGAAGCACCGCTAAAGAACATTACTTTTAGCGGCGTTTTCTACCAAGCGCCGCTATAGAACATTACTTTTAGCGGCGTTTTTTACCAACCGCCACTATTGAACATTACTTTTAGCGGCGTTTTTTTCCTAAGCGCTGCTAAAGAACATGATCTTTAGCGGTGTTTTTTCCCAAGCGCTGCTAAAGAACATGATCATTAACGGCGTTTTTTTCCTAAGCGCCGCTAAAGAACATGACCTTTAGCGGCCTTTTTTTCTGTAAGCGCCAAAAAAGTTAGCGATGTTATACTTAGCGGCATTTTTTGTGGCGCTTCCTCAAGCGCCTCAAATGCCTTTAGTGGCGTTAAAAAGCGCCGCTAAAGGCCTAAAAAAACGCCGCTAAAAACCTGTTCTGGTGTAGTGGTTCCAGATGTTTACAGTCTTTGCGTCGCCTATTCTTCAACCAACCCCTGATTCTAATAAGTCCCTTGCACCCTATATACTTCTCCAAGTAAAAGAAGGGTGAGTTCCTAACTCAGCATTTAAAAAATCACCATGTGGGTAGTAGACTTTCATTTCCCAGCAAATTTAAATCTTCAGTAATACACCACTTGTATCCACTCTTCTACGTGTATTTGCTAGTATTGTCTCCTCGCCAGACCTAGTGTCTGGCTGCAAAGTTTTCCACAGAGGGATGGATCGAATCCTTTCTATTTGGTCTTCAGAAAAAAGATTTCTTAACCCATCTTCCTTCCAGGTATTTAAATTTGTTTAAATTAATTCTTCCACCATGGTATATCTCCTATCAATATTCTAATTTTGTAGTTTTCCATTCCTAGGATATAGAAGCCATGTGTCGTTCCAGATGTTAACAGTCTTTCTGTCGCCTATTCTTCAACCAACCCCTGATTCTAATAAGTCCTTTGCACCCTATATAGTTCTCCATGTAAAAGAAGGGTGAGTTCCTAACTCGGCATTTAAAAAATCACCACGTGGGTAGTAGATTTTCATTTCCCAGCAAATTTAAATCTTCAGTAAGACACCACTTGTATCCACTCTTCTCCGTGTATTTGCTAGTATTGTCTCCTCGCCAGACCTTAGTGTCTGGCTACAAAGTGTTCCACAGAGGGATGGATCAAATCCTTTCTATTTGGTCTTCATAAAAAAGATTTCTTAACACATCTTCTTTCCAGGTATTTAAATTTTTATTAATTAATTCTTCTACCATGGTATATCTCCTATCCATATTCTAATTTTGTAGTTTTCCATTCCCAGGATATTGAAGCCATGTGTAGTTCCAGATGTTAACAGTTTTTCCGTCGCCTATTCTTCAATCAACCCCTGATTCTAATAAGTCCCTTGCACCCTATATAGTTCTCCAGGTAAAAGAAGGGTGAGTTCCTAACTCAGCATTTAAAAAATCATCATGTGGGTAGTAGATAGCTTTCATGACTTGCGCTAGTAGACAATTAGGATCGGTAAGAAGTTTTCATCCTTGCTTTGTATTCATTTTTCCATTTGTCCTGATAAAGCTAGATAGACTAGTGATTTTTCAAAATTTACCATTTGTCCTGATAAAGCTTCATATTCATTTACCATCTTTTTTATTGCTAGAGCCTCCTTTTTTGTTGTGTTCCCGAATAAAATACTATTATCAAAAAAGAAAAGATGAGTTAATTGGAAATCACTTCGCCCTACTTTCACCTCTTCAATTTTCCGTTCCCTTTTCACTAAATTTAGTAGAATTGAGAAACCCTCTGCACATATTAGAAATAGATATGGGCTTAGAGGATCCCCTGTCTTAATCCTCTAGATTGCCTGAATTCCCTTCCTTTTCAACCATTAAGGACCACCGAGTATGAGACGTTGTTCAAACATTTTAATATCAACGAGATCCATTTGTCACAGTAGCCAAGAGTTCTCATCATTTTTTCAATAAAATGTCATTCAACCTTATCGTATGCTTTCATATATAATTTTAACGCGAAAGACCCTTTGCTTGACCTCTTTTTCTTAAAAGAATGCAATAATTCATAGGCCACAAGAATATTATCAGTAATTTGTCCACCAGGCACAAATGTTCCCTGTGTTTCTTTAATGCAAAGATTTAGGGTCTTTCTAAATCTATTAGCTATTGCCTTTGAAATTATTTTGTATAACACCTTACATAAGCTAATTGGTCTAAATTGCCCCATATTTCTTGGTGTCATAACCTTAGGAATTAAAACAATATTCGTTTTGTTAATAATTCCTATTTCTTTTTTATTGTTCAGAATTTTGAGTGCAGAATTTTGTCGCCTTTTTTCGTACTATATTCCAGAATTTTTGATAAAAGAGGGTAGAAAAACCGTCGTTATCTGAAGCTTTAAGAGGTTGCATTGATTTTAATGCTACCTAAAAATCCTCTTCCTTAAACGGGGCTGATAGCTCTTTATTTATTCGATCTGATATGCACGGTTGAATTTCCCTCAATAGATTCTCATTTCCCTGTAATTGATTTGATGAAAAGATTTCTATAAAATATTTAGATGCTACCTCTAATAATTTATCATCTCCTTCAATCCATCTACCTCTTTCATCTTTGAGCCCTTTTATCATATTTCTTTTTTTCCGAAAGGAAGCAAAATTATAGAAGAAAGTTGAATTTCTATAGCCCATCTTAAGCCAATTAGCTCTAGCTCGCTGTTCCTAGAAAATTTCTTCTTTATCAGCCTTCATATTCAGCACGAGCTTAACTTCCATAATTTTCAATAAATGTTCATCACATGGATTTTCCAAATAAAGCTCGATAAGCTTTTTGTTTAAGCTTTCTCTTCTTTTGCTTCGCCTTCTTTTATTTATCTTATCCAACTCTTGTAATGCTTGCTTAATCTTGTGAGTTTTTCTAGCAATTCGTCCTAGTTTAATTCCCATACTTGCTTTATTTTCTCTTCAAACCTTCAAATATCTAATTTGCTTTGAACTAGAAAAGAGAGTTCCTCTTATTCCTCCTATCATTTTAGCTACCTAACGTATCCAAAAGGAGAGGGCAGTGATTCAAGAAATTGTGGGTTAAATGTCTCATTAAATATCTGGAAAATGATCCCACCATTCCGGGGTTGCCACTCCTCTATCCAATCTTTCTCTCATATTATTATCATCAAGTCTTCCTTTTTTCCAAGTAAACTATTGTCCTCTGAATCCTATATCATTCAAGTCACATTCTTCAAGTACTTCTCGAAAAGCTACCATTTGTCTTTCTTCTCTTTGTCTGCCCCTTTTTTTTTTCAAATGAGAACATAATTTCATTAAAATCCCCCATTACTAACCATGGCATTTGATGGCATTCTTTCACTCTTCTCAGCATATTCCATGAATCCCTTCTAAGATGTTCAGTTGAGGCCCCATAGAATTCTTTAAACCTCCATTCAATCATGTCATTGTCATCTCCCACCACCATATCAATATGGGATATTGAAAATCTAATAAGGTTTACTGAAATTCCTTATTTCCAACTAAGGGAAAGGCCTCCCCGTGATCATTCTGCACTTATATCAATTCCATTATCGAATCCACAGTTTTTCTGAATCCTTTCTATCTTTCTTTCATTAACTTTTGTTTCAATAAGGAACGAAAGTTGGGACTGGTGTTGTCTCAAAAATATTTTGAGACGTCTTATAGTTCGTGATTGCCCCAACCCGTGAACATTCCAGCTAAGGATTTTAATTGAGTCCGGTCGGCCTGCTTATTAGTGGTCGTTGATAATCTATTTTCTAGATTTGTCACCATGCTACTTGTCTGTACATCTTCAAGGATATCTAGTCTTTGTCATTTTTTCCCTTCCAATATTCCAATTGGGTTATCTTCGTCATCTTCAAACTCTTCCTCCTCTCTATTGTTATTCATTCCCATCTCTATGTCACCCTCGACATATCTCTATTATAGCCCTCTAAAACTTCCTTCCCTTTCGATCGTATAATAATTTTTTTCTCGTATTATGTGTTTGGTCCTTCATTGTAATATCCGTGGATTCGTTCCTTCTTCTTGCCTCTGCCCCTGCTTCACTTTTTACCATGGTTTTTGATTCCTCTCTTAACCATCTGCTTTCATTCTGCATAGATCTTCTTGTAATGGCCCAAATTTGCCCGGCCCACATATATTTCAAAAATAGAAAAAAACAAATAAATAATAAATAATAGAATCCAATTAAAAGTCCATTTTAAGGTCCATTTACATCTGACCCATTACATTGGTCCGAATACTAAACTTAGACAAGACCCAGCTATACTGGCCCAAATGGCCCAAATATTTCCAGAAACCTTTAGGGTTTCTAGATTCTTCTGACGCCACAGCAGTCAGCAACTCTAGCACATCCGCGCGCCTCCAACCGCCCAGCAATGCACTGCATCTGCGCCATACGTGCACCTCAGCGCCAGGCTGGCTCCTCATCTGCAACAAACTCAACAAAACAACAAAGAAATCAAATAACAGAAAGGCCAGCGATTAAGAAAAAGATTATTTTGTTTCATTTTGCTGTAAATCGATAATATTTTGGCTATATAAAGCCATTTCTGAATCTGTAAAAGGGATCTTTTTTTCGGGAGATATTAAATACAAGCAAAAAGAATATTGAAAGGTGACTGAAGTTCTTCTTGCTCTTTTCACTTTTTTTGTTTCTACAGTTATTTTAATTCTGTATTCGAGTAGAAAAAAGGAATAAAAGAAAGAGGTCAGGGAGGGAAACATACCTGGTGACCGCATCCTTTTTCTCTCAGTTGTCATCGGAGTTGAGAGGGGATCGGAGGGCCTGGAGAGCAAACGGCGGAGCGGCGCAGAGGAGAGTGTTTTAGTTTAGGGTTTTTTTTGTTTTGTTTTTTTAAAATGAAATGGCTGCTAGTTTTAGGGCTATTTTTGGTCTATAGGTGTAGTAATAAACAGCGTCATTTTATGCCAATTTGATGGTCTCAAAACGGCGCCGTTTGAAGCCAAGATCTATGCAGTGACCCGACCTGAGGGAAGGATCCGCGCATTTCCATTCAATGGTTTATTTTTGAAATTAGTCCCTTCGCATTAGATTTTATTTCAAATCGGTTTTCCTCCATTTTTTTAAATCGTATCGCATATTTTATTTTATTTTCATTTGGATCCAAACCTAAACGACGCCGTTTTCTATGAGTGGTTTTGAATGTTCAGATTTCGCGCTTAATTGCAATTTTAGTCCCTCATTTTCTAAGTCGATTACCAATTTAGTTCATCTTTATTTTTCCTTTTATTTCTATTTGTAGTGTTTTATTTTTATTTTTATTTTTTTAATTTCAATATCATTTTTTAATCCTATTATTATTATTATTATTATTATTATTTCTCCTTTAAATTTTAAATTATGTCTTAACTTTAACTTGATTTTTTTGATACTATAATTTTAAATCGAATTTTGTACTTATTTTAATATATTTATTTATAATATATTTTAATATTTAATTTGACATGATTTTTAAACTTATTATTAATATAATTTTAAGATATAATTATTCTAAATTATCGTCAATATGTTTTAAAATTATCAAATGTTTTTTTAATTCTTTCTTAACATTTTTATTCATTTTCTAGTTTTTTATTAAATTGTTTCTAATTTTCCCATTAAAATTTTATGTATAATTTCGTGTACACATTTTGTTAATTCCACATTTCTTTAATCGTTTTTTTAAGTTACATTTTATTTTGCTTCTTGGTTAATAGTTTTAAAATGTTGATATTGATGTATGCATAGTGTTATTGAAATTAGGGTTATTCAACTTGTTTATATTCATTTATTATTCGTTACTCGTTGATGTATATTCGAATTTTGTGTGATATGTTGCCGTTTAACTATACCGCATTTATTTTTTCACTTGTTTCATTAAAAGCATTAAAATCATTTCGTTTTTTAAATTGTCAAAATATTCGGTATTCACATTTCTCGAGAGGATTGTGCCCTAACTTACTGGGTTTCAATTCATTTCGTTGAATTTAGATAACCAATTACTTGTTTTGCAATTAAATCATACAAATTTTAAATAAAGCTTTGTCTTTCAAGATTTCGAAAAGTTGGATCGTAACTCACCGGCTATGACATTTTGAGATCTCGAATTAGGTTTTTTTTAAAAATAATAAAAAATAAGGGCAATATTTGGTGTTTAGGAATTTCGAGAAAATAAACCCTAACTTACTGGGTTTAATTTATCGTTTGACCCAAATAACCTGATATCCTTCTCAAAAAATGCATAAATTTCAAAAGTTAAAAGATAAACTTAATTTTGAGGATTTAAAACGTTACACTCTAACTTACTGAGTGTGACAATTTATTTCTTTAAAATAAGTGAGTCACGTCAATCAAATTCATTCTATTCAAATTCTCTTTTCAAAGGATCGTATTTTAAAAATCTTTTCAAATTCTTGACATTAAGACATTAAACAATCGATTCAGTACCATTTTTGGGTGTTACAAGGGTGCTAACCCTTCCTCGTGCGTAACCGACTCCCGAACCTTTTTTTCTCAAAATTTGCAGACCAAAAATCATTTTAATGGTGAACCGATCACACCTCAATAAAGGATCGGTGGCGACTCCAATTTTTATTTTAAAGTCGATACCCGTTTTTCAAATTTGAAAATGGTTTCGATAGCTTGGCGACTCTACTAGGGACACTTAGAGAGTCAAGCCGTAAAATTGATTGTTTTCTGTCTTATTGTCGAAAACGTAAAAATTTGAGAAACCATTTTTAAGTTTGAAAAACGGGGATCGACTTTTAAAAATAGGAATGGGAGTTGCAACCGATCTTTTATTGTGGTGTGATCGGATCACCTTGAAAATAATTTTAGGTATGCGAATTTTGAGAAAACAGGTTCGGGAGTCGGTTACGCACGAGGAAGGGTTAGCACCCTCATGACACCCAAAATTGGTACTGAATCGATTGTTTAATGTCTTAGTGTCGAAACTTTGAAAAGATTTTAAAATACGATCCTTTGAAAAGAAAATTTGAGTAAAATGAATTGGACGATGAGATTCACTTATTTCAAAGAGATAAATCGTCACACTCAGTAAGTTAGAGTGCAACATTTTAAATCCTCAAAATTAAATTTATTTCTCGTCTTTTAAAACCTATGCATTTTGAGAAGGATATCCGATTATTTGGGTCAAATGAGAAAATCAAAACCCAGTAAGTTAGGGCTCGATTTCACAAAATTCCTAAATATCGAATATTGCCTTTATTTTTAGAAGAATCCTCATTTCGAGAAAATAACATGTCATATCCAATGCATTAGGACACGACGTATCGAATTCCCGAGAATGAGCTTTTATTTATGCGTTTTGATTAAAGAAAATTTGATTATTTGGATTCAACGAGAAAAATTAAAACCCAATACGTTAGGGCTCAATTCTCTCGAGGATTCCAAATATCGGGTATTGCCTTTACTTTCAAAATCGAGATAACAAAATGTCATATCCAGTAAGTTAGGATCCAACATTTTGAAATCTTAAAAGCTTTATTTTGAAATTGTATGGTTTTAATAAAATAACCACTTGGCTATCTAGATTCATCGAGAAGAATTAAAGCCTAGTAAGTTAGGGCACAATCCTCTTGATAACTATGAACACCAAGCGTTTTTAAAAATTATGAAATGAAAGGATTGTAGTGCTTTAATAGAACACATTTTAAGAAAAAAAATGTAGCATAATTAATGTGTAATTAAAAAAATAAATGATAATTCAAATACATACTAAGAAGTAACAAACAAGCAATAGGTAAATACAAATAAGAATAGCAACAATTGTTTTAATAATATTATACAAATGCCAATATTGACAACCAAACATCGAAGAAATTAATGTACAATTTCTAAAATATACCCAAAATAATAAAAGAGGAATTACGCCTAATGAATCCTATGTCAAACGTTCTAAAAAGATTTATACATGATCTCAAAATAGACTCGAAATAAAATAATAACAACATTGTATAATAGTATTTTGAAATAAATTTGAAAATGATAATCAATAATTACAATAGTAGCAATGAATTTAAAATTGGAATTTAAATAAAATTAGAAATAATAAAAAGGGTAAAACCAAAATTAAATAAATATATACAATAGATTCAAAATATTAGTGTATGATGAATTCAAAAATGTTAATAACAAATTAAAATAATAACTTATTATGTTTTAAACTATAATAATAGTAAATTTAAAAATACTATCTAAAGTTAAATATTGAGCTAATGTTAATCTTTTCAAAAATAATATATCAAAACAAGATTTATCATATTTAAAAAAAAATGTGCGAAACAAACTAATTAAATACCAAATTAAAAGGATAAAATACACAAATTCGGAATAAATTGGTGATTGATTAAACTCAACGGGACTAAAATAATAATTAAACGCAAAGTTTGAATGCTCAAATCTAAATAGTGTGAACGATGCTGTTTTAAGTAAGGATCGAAATGAAATCTAAATCAAATATGCTATACAAATTAAAAAAATAAAGAAAATCAAATTTGCAATTATGCCAAACACATAGGGACTCGTCGTGCAAATAGACCCTTGAACTAAAACACGCGGATCCTACCCCAGGTCAGGTCACCGCGCGGGTCTAGCTTCCAAACGCCGTCGTTTGTCTTTGGATCGAAATGAAAATAAAATTAAATATGCGGTACAAATTAAGAAAAATGGAAAGAAATCCGATTTAAACTGAGCAAAACATGAAGGGACTCTAAGCACAAATAAACCAAAATGTCAGAACGCGCGGATCCTCCCCGGGTCGGGTCACCGCGCGGGTTGCTGAAACTAAGTGGCTTAAACGACGCCGTTTCAATAATCAATATAAAAAGAAAAAAAACCTAGACTAAGCCCGAAACAGAACCCTAGCAATCCCTTCTCATTTCTGCGCCGTTCTGCTACGTCCATAGGCCAATGGTTTTTCGAATCCCCTTTGCGTGACTCCGATTGCGACGGAACGAACAGGAGACCAGTCAACAGGTACGTTTCTCACTCTGAACTTTCTTCTTTATTTATTTACCCCAGCAATGAACAAAAGAATCAAAGAAAAAATAGAGAAAAACAAAGAGAAAATTAAAAAAACTTACGAAGTTTAGTTTTCTTTTAATGTTTTTTTTTGTTTCTGTATTCGATCTCTGTGGAATCAAAAAAAGGATCCGTTTTTACAAATCTTGATGGCTTTTATAGCCAAATTTTCAAAGATGAAAATAGAATAAAAAAATACAAATTCTTTTCTCTGCTGCGTTGTTTTCGTCCCATTTGCAGATACGGAGGAGTGCATACGTACGGAGGCGCGGTGACGTGGAGAGGACGTGTGGTGGTATGGCTCGGCTGTATATGGAGGCTGGTCACGCGCGGAAGGCTTGGTACGTGCCTAGCGGCGGCTGAGGCAGATAGTTGTTTTAGGGTTTTGTTCTGAAAATGTTTTAGGGCTAGGTATGTGGGTCAATGGTTTGGGCCTTATTGGGCCGATTGGGTTGGGTTGCTATGGTGTATTGGTTTAGTGATCTGGGCCAAATTTTGTAGTTTGGACTGTACTAATTGAACTTGGAATTTATTTTTATTTATGCGGGCCCGGGCCAAAATTGGGCCTTACAGCTACCCCACTTTGCTCTTTGTCGTGTAACGGGAATGGAGCAAAGACTTAAAAAGGCCAATTTTGCTCGGTCGTGCTGGCCTTGGTGCTCTTTTTCTTCAAGTAGCCTCATTCCAACCTACTGTATCTTCAGAGGTATAGGAATTGGTGCCTCGATCTATTCCACCGCAATATCGGGGAGATAGGATTATTTGCTTCAATCTGCTCCACTGCAACCTTAGGGAGATAAGATTTGATGTGATCTGCTCTACTGCAACTTCAGAGAGATAAGATATTTTTAATCCACTCCACTGTAATCTTAGGGAGATAGGATTAATTTCTTCTGTCTGCTCCACTACTGCTTAGAAAGATAAGACTTGTAATTTCCAACCTATTCACTGCTAGTCAGGGACATAGGACTTGTGGCTTAAATCTGTTTCCCTACTCCTGGGGATAAGATTTGCCGTCTTCGATCTGCAATTTTGAACCTATTCCATTGCTTGCCAGGGATATAGGACTTGTAATCTTCGATCTGCTTCACTGTCGACGCAGGAGGGCAAGATCTACTATCTTTAACCAGCTCCACTACAACCGATAGAGGCAAGGCTTTGTTTTCAATCTGCTTCGCTGTTAACGCAGGAGGGCAAGATCTGCTATCTTTAACCAGCTCCACTGCAACTGATAGATGCAAGGCATTGTTTTCGATCTGCTTCGCTGTTAACGCAGGAAGGCAAGATCTATTATCTTCAACCAACTCCACTACAACCGATGGAGACAAGGCTTTGTTTTCGATCTTATTCGCTATTAATGCAGGAAGGCAAGATCTGCTATCTTTAACCAACTCCACTGCAACCGATGGAGGCAAGGCTTTGTTTTCGATCTGCTTTGCTGTTAACGCAGGAAGGCAAGATCTGTTATCTTTAACCAGCTCCATTGAAACCGATGAAGACAAGGCTTTATTTTCGATCTGCTTCGCTGTTATTGTACAAAGGCAAAATTTGCTTCTTTAGCCAGCTCCACTGCAACCGATGGAGGCAAGGTTTTGTTTTCGATCTTCACTGATCTGTTCTTTGGGGAACATGGCCTGTGTAATGAACCTAATTATTCCTAATGATTAGGATGACATGATCAAAATGAATCAAATGCTCCTAACTAGACATGTGTGAATGGTGTTTGCATGAATGTAGAATTTTATTTTTCTGAGAACGATCCCACTTAGGTTGTCATTACTCAAAGTTTATTAAAGCTTTGTGACTGACATGCCATAACGCCTTCTTGCTTGACTGACTTTTCTGAAGAAACATTTAGCCAGGTTGCCCCCACTGTAGACCTTAAAGTTTAATCTATTGGGGCTCAAAATTTGTACCATAATTCTCCCACTGTAATTCAAGGGTAGAAATATGGCTTTTCCTCAATCCTCTCTTATCCAATTCAAGGATACAGGATCTACATCACTCTGGTTCCTTACACCATTCCCAGGGTGTCGTACCAAAGACTCATGCGCAAATGGAGGCTCTCTTCTCTGAGGTAACCTTTTCCTATTGTCTGATGATCATCGCTTGCTTGTTTATTTAAGCTTTATCATTAACCCGTCATCTTATCGTTTTGTTCAATCAATGCATTTGACAACAAAATCGAAAGAGAAAGTCTAAATTTAGACTCTTCCTTCTCAAATTTCCAACCTTTAAATTTGGTGCGCTCTAAACAATAGTCCTGTTTCAGGCTCTTGTATTATTTAGAAACTTTTCAGAGTAATATGCAAAACTTCCCTTGTGAAAGTTTTATTAGTCCATTAATCATTATTCCAATGCAACATGCTTGTAAAAGAGGATCATAATAATAATGGATAAGCATGAAGTTAGTTCTGAGCATAGCTCAAAGGGAATAAATTATCCAAAAAAGAATGATAAGAAAGAAATTGATTGGGAGTGTATGTCTAGGAAAAGAAAAAAGTATTCCAAGAACAAAAAATTCAATAATATGAGAAATGGGTGCCCCAGATATCGCAGTTTGAACTTCTCTGTACAAACTTTCTGAAGACCATTTTGAGTTTGACATGTGTTTAGGATATCTACAGTGCTTTGTCGATGTCGCCTACCCTTTCCTGTTGATTCAGGTATAACAAGATTACCACTTGCCCCAATCTGATCAAGATATGAGTTGCTCTGATCACTTCATGCCCCATTCTGATCAATATTTGAGCCGCCCTTTTCGGGTTTTCAACTTAAATCCCCTTTGGCCTAAGGTGTCCTTTGCGGGTTTTCCCCTTAGCCTCTCCATTTTACTTTTTATTTTTCATTTTCATTTTTCATCTTTTTTTTTAAATCCATTGTCTTGCAGTACGGTGACAAACCGTGGTGTCTGATTTTGAACTGATTATAGCCCTCAGCTATCGTGTTGTCATTCAAGTTCAATGCAATTTCCAATACCATCCTCTCTAGAATTCTATATCGGCATATGATGACATTGACGCATGCAGTAGCCTCTATCCATTTGATGAAGTAATTAATGATCTCAATAGTGAAGCAATGCCCATTAGAAGTCTGCGATAATGGTGATATCCATGCCCTATTTTGCTCGAAATTTGAGTCGCCCTTTTTGGGTTTTCAACTCAAAACCACCTTTGGTCACAAAGCGTCCTTTTTGGGTTTTCGCCTTGGCCTCTCCTTTTCTTTTCTTTTTTCTCTTTTCATATTTTATTTTGAATTTGATTGATTTCTCTTTTTTTCTTTTGACTTTTATTTTTCTTTTCTTTTATTTTTGTTTTTGATTTTGATTTTGATTGATTTTTTTTTTGAATCTGAACCTTTTCGATCAGAATCAATGTTTTTATAGATAAGATTTCTCACTTTCATCTTGTATGCAAAAAACCTTCATTTCTTTCATGGAGCCTTTTGGGGCACAACTACGGCAGAAAACATCTTGAAGGGATGGAAACTCGACTTCAAATGGGCAAAGCTATGCTGACTCAACGAGAAAGGCATTGCCCCGGCAAAGAATTGCATCGTTCCTACTGCAAACTTCTGACATCGTGTTTTTGTACAGGTTTCATTATTAGTGGTTGGTCCGGGCATATCCTGGTATGACCATACAAAGACATCTTTGAACTCTAGAATAACTTAATGAGGTCTTATTTCATCTTTGTGGTCATGTCAATTCTAATCTTTACCAAGCCCACAATGTCTAATGATTCCTTGTGAGGTAGGATCTGTCTATCCTCTTGTTCAACCACAATCAACAAGTACAGAGATAAGCTACGATCTATGTTATTTTCAAAGTCATGTGATCCCTCTAAAAACATATCTCGCTCAAAAGGAAAATCTGGGTTTGTAGCAGGGTCATTCACGAAATTGATATCTGGGGACCCGTAATAAGTATCGAAGAATATACAAAAGAATGTATAAATTCATGAATAATTATTTGTACAATATGATTATGAATGAATGATGTGAAAGAAAATCTAAAAGAATAACATTGGTTCAAAAGTGATCGCAAAAAAGTATTTCATTGGAATAATAACGTTCAGACATGAGCCTTTTTCACAAAGGAATTTCTATCATTTTAGGCTAAACAACAAAAATGTTCTGAACATTACTCTAAATAGGTTCTAAAAACTACAGGGCTTTCTTCCGCAGCCTAATTGCTTAGAACACTCCCAAATTTATAAGGGCGGATATCTAACAAGGTCCCTTCCTCAGTTGCTTTTCGTTGATGTGAACATTTCCCACTCTTCTTCATGCATTGCATTCACTCAATTTATCAATTATGATTGGGTAATGGATTCGCCGCACTGGAGGAATCATCAAATTTAATGACACCCATACTGATAAGCCTTTCAATCACTTTTTTAAAGGCAATGCAATTTTCTATGGAATGCCCCGTATTTCCCGCATGATATTCACATTGTGCATTCGCATCGTGCCATCTGGGGTACGGAGGCTGTGGAGGTTTTGTGTAGAGAGGGGCAACAATGTGCGCATTGAATAAGCTTTGATACAGCTCCTTGTACGATATTGGGATTGGCGTGAACTGGAGGTTCTCAGTACCTTGTTTCACACCAGGTTCTTGTCTAGATGAACCTTGTTGACTAGTGACCACTTTACCTGGATGACTTACTGACCTTGAGTAACCTGTGTTGTTCACCTCATTTTCTCTTCTCCTTGGGGTTGACCTCTTATCACTCTCTTCCACCTCAATTTTTCCGGCTCTTATAGCATTCTCAATCAATTCAACATTCATAACTATGTCAGAAAAGCTTTTTGTTGCGCTTCCTAACATATGTGTAATGAATGGGGCCTTCAGCGTATTGATGAAGAGCGTTGTCGTCTCTTTCTCCAAGAGAGGTGGCTGAACCTGGACTGCAACCTCCCTCCACCTCTGTGCATACTGCCTAAAACTTTCATTCAATTTCTTTTCCAAATTTTGTAAAGTGATTCTATTGGGAACCATATCTGTTACATGACCGTATTGCCTCATGAATGCTTGAACTAGGTCCCTCCATGAACCAATCTTGGTACGGCTCAACTGATTGTACCATTTCGACGCTGCTCCAATGAGGCTATCCTGAAAACAATGTATTAATACCTGATCATTGTTAATATACCAGTCATTCTCCTACTGAACATGGTGATATGGGCTTCTGGGCAACTGGTTCCACTATATTTCTCAAATTCAGGTATCTTAAACTTGTGAGGGAGTACTAAGTCTGGAACCAAGCTCAGGTCTTTTGCATCGATTCCATGGTGACTATCGGCGCTTTCCAGGGCTCTGAATTTTTCCTCCAACCATTTACACCTATCCTCCCATTGTTTCGACAGTTCGACGTTTGCCTTCTCTTTTTCGGCAATTTCATCGAAATCAAGAATAACAAGATTCACTGGGTTATCTCTAGGATTAGAACCTGATCTAGCCTGAAAGTTCATCGGCATTGAAACATCGGTTTGAAACCTCTGTGGCCCAATGGAAATAGAGGATCTACGCGGAGGTACCTTGGTCTGAGTCTGCGCATGCGGAGGCGTAAAGCCTGGAGGATAGGTGGGTCCAGTCTTGTCTTCTTCATCATTAATCATAGGGCCTTTCCCCTATTTATTCCTTTTAATAATTGCGTCAGCTCAGTCATCATGTCCTCTTGTGACTCCCGCATCTTTTCTGTCACGTCCTGTTGAATTTTTTCCAATTGCTCCTTCATTTGTTTCTGTAACTGACCTTGTATTTCTTTTTGCATTTGCTCCAATTTCTCTAATGTTTGATCCATTTCTTTGGCTTTGCGACGAGTACCGTAAGGATGTTTGGTTGATTGGTTTTCCAGATTAGCTGAAAAAAATTTACTCGTTTAGACTCTTTCAATGGATTTTAATGCATACGATGCAGATGTATGAAATGCATGCCTATAGAGGCATTGATTCTGATTCAATTACATTTAGGAAAATTTTCTAGAAAGCAAATTCCTTTACATAAAACGGATACATGTACGGCCTCACCCTCATATTCCAAGAAACAACATCGACCTTTTTCTTCATGCGCATGTTTGAGATAATCTCACCAATTTCCAATAGACGCCACTGCTATATCATTTTCTTGATCTTGGTTGCGATCCATCACCTGCCCATCTTCATAAAGCTCGTTAGCTTCTTTAAGGGAGTTGGAACGTCGAAGGCTCTTAGACAATCACCTGGAATCCTCAGGCTACGGAGCAAGGTCACGAACTCTTCCATGTGTTTTTTCAGAATATATTATGGTAGCCGTATTATTTTCCACTTTATCATGGAATCCGTATTCCATGATAAGCTTTCTAATTTAGTAATTGGACTTGAATCAATATCTCTTTCCTAAGATGCAAATGCAATGCAATCACAATCAAAACATAACAAAAGGGTTAGTACAAGGAAAACAGAAATACCTAGTCGGGTGACTACTAGGGGTTTGGAGTGGCTCTACCTAGGTTAAGTTCCTAAGTCCACTATATGAGGTTTGGGTTCTAGAGTCAAGGTACCCGAACCAGCAGATTCCTCGATCTTCACCCATTATAGGCTCATACAGACTGAGTTCGGTTCAGGGGAATACATTTCCCTATGGTTGTACAGAGATGAAAATCTCACGAAGACATAGGTATGGATGTATCCCGAAAGTGATTCACTATCCTGCACAGAGGTGAAAACCTCACGAAGGAGTAGCTTCTCACTCCCACTTAAAAGGACAATACTAAATAGTCTTATGCAATATGATGCCAAAATATACAACTCAATTTACAATAATCATGCAAACAAGCGCAAAGAAAAGATCGTAATTTTTCAAATCAAATTTTCAGTTTTCGACAATAAGACAGAAAACAATCAATTTTACGGCTTGACTCTCTAAGTGTCCCCAGTGGAGTCGCCAAGCTGTCGAAACCATTTTCAAATTTGAAAAACGAGTATCGACTTTAAAATGAAAATTGGAGTCGCCACCGATCCTTTATTGAGGTGTGATCGGCTCACCTTAAAAATGATTTTTTGGTCTGCGAATTTTGAGAAAACTAGGTTCGGGAGTCGGTTACGCACGAGGAAGGGTTAGCACCCTCGTAACGCCCAAAGTTGGTACCGAATCAATTATTTAATGTCTTAATATCGGAATTTTGAAGAGATTTTGAAATACGATCCTTTTATTTTGAATAAAATGAATTAGATGATGAGATTCACTTATTTCAAAGAAATAAATCGTCACACTCAGTAAGTTAGAGTGCAACATTTTAAATCCTCAAAATTAAATTTATCTCTTGACTTTTAAAACCTATGCATTTTGAGAAGGATATCCAATTATTTGGGTTAAATGAGAAAATCAATACCCAGTAAGTTAGGGCTCGATTTCACAATATTCTTAAATATCGAATATTGCCTTTATTTTTATTTGTTAGAAAAATCCTCGTCTCGAGAAAACAATACGTCATATTCAATGCGTTAGGACACAACGCGTAAAATTCCCGAGAATGAGCTTTTATTTATGCGTTTTGATTAAAGCATATTCTCGATTATTTAGATTCGAAGAAGAGAATTGGAACCCAATGCGTTAGGGCTCAATTTTCGAAGACTCCAAATGTCGAGTATTTGCTTTGTTTTGAAAGTTTTTTGGATAGATTGGTTTTGATACTTAAACGATATTAAACGTAACTTTTTAAGCGAATAAAGTGCGATGGAATTTCAATGTACAATGTGAAGTAATAACTCGTAAGCCCGAAATATATACTAATGAACGCGAATAATCAATCAATACGAACAAGCATAGTGACAATAATTTCAATCATACATTATGCAAATAACAACCTTCAACGACTAAGTGAATTAATAGTCAATTTTAAAAGAAAGGCTAAGTGAAATAACATAAATAAAATATAATAAGTTTTCAACTAAAGAAAAATGAATATTGAAATATATCGAAAAGGTTAAAAATGAATACTATAATAATATAAAAATGAATTTTAAAACAAGTATTGCATGAAAAGGAACTCAAAATAATATACATACGCTAATTTTAACAAATGATACATACAAAATAAAAGATAACTTTATAATAATATATGTATGATAATATACGTACAAAAAATTGAAATAAGTAAAGTATATAAGGGGGTATTTTACATGAAATAAATTATACATAAGATTTAAAACATATATACAAATATATTTCTAAATAATTTACTAAAGTTACATACATAATGTAATATGAAAGTATCAACACATAAATTTTTACATTTGGATTAAATACTAATGTACTAAAATTTTATTTAAAAAATGTTTAATGAATAAGAAAACTAATGTATGATGAATTTAGATAATATTAATAACATTTTTAAAAAATAATATATTGTATTTTTAAAAGTTGTATTAATAATAAGTTTAGAAATGATATCAAACTTAAATGTTAAAATAATATATCCAAATAAGATCTAATTATATTTAAAAATTAAGCACAAAAAGGAACAAAATTAAAATTACAACCAAAATTAAAAGAAGAGAGAAAAATCAAACTAAATTAACTATCGATTCAACACTCAGGGACCAAAACAGTAAATAACCACATAAATCTAGAAGTTCAAATCTCCTCAGTGAAAACGACGCCGTATCACCACGAATCTAGATGAAATTTAAATCAAATTTGAAGTAATAATAAAAAATGAAGAAAAACTGGATTGGAATGAAGACCGAATGCAGAGGGGCTTGTTGCACAATAAGACCATCAAATAAAAATGCGCGGATCCTTCCCTCGGGTTAGGTCACCACACAGATCTGGGTCTCAGAACGACGCCGTTTCAGTGCCATTATGTTGGCTCTGAATAGTGACGTCTTAAATCCCGCATTTTAAAACCAAAATAAACCCTAAAAAGAAACTAAAACAAAACCTAAATTGAGGAGGGGTTCAGCGCCGTTCTAGGTACTGAGGATTTGGACAGTCACCGGTCCTAACCCAAACTCCAATGGCGACGAAGTGAGCTAGGATCCCACCCCCAGGTATGTTTTCCTCCCTTTCTTTTTACTATTCCTCTTTGAAACAATGATTGATGAACATGAAGACTAGAAAAAGAAAGTAAAGAAAATAATCAAGTAACTAGCAAAAGTAATAAAACCTAGAAAATCACTTTTCAAACTTTTGATTTCTCTGGAATATTTTTGTGTTTGATATACGTATTTGATACAATATGCGTGTGTGTGTGTTTTTGTGTGTGTTGATATCGTAAAAAAAAGATTTTTACAGATTTCGTTGGCTCTTTTATAGCTGAAACGAAAAGTAAAATAAAATACAATCGTCCTCTTTCTTTTTGATGTGCTGTTTTTGTTTTTTTGTTTGCAAGTACGGCCTGGAGGAGAAGAAGCATGTGTGCGTATGGAGGCTCGCACGAGTGGCAGTGGTGTGCATGCGATGCCAGAGGTTGATTGCGGCTTGATGGCTTGCTGGAGCGGCAGCTGAGGCGTGTGAAGGCATCGTGCGTGTGCGAAGGAAAGCAGAGAGGCGCTACTGCTGCGGCGCTGGGAGCCATGCTGCTAAGGTTTCTGATTCATTTTTGTGTTGGGCTTGTAACAGATTGGGCTAGGGGTATTGGGCTTAGGCTAATAGGATTTTGTTTACTAGGCTGTGTTGATTTTGGGTTTGTAAAGACTGATGGACTGTTAATTTATTTTATTTGGTTTAATAAAATGGGCTGGGCAAATTGGCCTATTACACTTCTAGATGGAGCCCTTAGGGATAGAGCTCATCCAATATTTTTTGCCTACATCTCTACCGTTAATCCTAAAGGGCAAAAATTTTCTCCATGCCCTAATCTTTCACACATAAAATAGAATAATGATAATTTTCATATTGAAATAAAGCTTAGGTTGATTTATTCTGTCCATAAAAAATGTGTTTTTTCCTCTTCAAAGGATTTTGTACATTCAGGCAAACCCTAATCCTCATTAATTTTTTAAATCCTCTTGTTATTATTGTTGCATCATATTCTAGAAAATGTCCAATGAAATTTCCCAATTGTCTTGCCATTCTTTCAGACATGGACCTTAATTGCAAATTGTGCACTTGTACCCAAAAATTGGAAAAAAAAACTAGCGGTACTTGTATTGGGTCCTCTCCTCACTCCATTCTATGAAATATGATAAGATGTCTGTTAAAAAACCATGGAATCCCATCAATTACCCTATTTAGATCCAATTCATTGTAAAATCAAAATAAGACTCTTTTATCTTACATCTCTGTTACTGATACTCCTTCGAGTGGATGCCATAATTCTGCAAGAACTATTCTCATATATGGGAAGTGGACTGCACTGTTTGTCAGAACTTTGCAAACTAGACATAATTTGAACTCGTCATCGATCTCCTCCCCATATTCTTGATCGCATACAGGGTCATCTTCATCTTCTGCAATTTGTAAATTAGATAACTCATCCTCCATTGTTTTTCAGGACTTTTATTAACGCTTTTCAATTCTTCTCTTTATCTTTCCCAATTTTTATAAAGAAATCGTAAAGACTAGTTTATTGATTTAGATCTTTTTCCAGGAATAGACTCGAGAAAAACCTCGACGGTTGCTACAAACGGCAGACAAAGCAAAGCAAAAAAAAAACCCTAACTTGCCACTATCAGCAGACAAACACTATGAAATTTTAAAATACACATGAATTCCCTCAATATACTTTAAAGAATATCCCGCTCAAACTTCCCTTTTTATCTTTTTCTATTTCTTTTTTTTTTGGGGGTTTCTAAAGCTTTTTTCCTTTGTTCATATAACTTCTAATTTTACAAATTTAATATTTAATTAATCTTTTATACATTATATTTTTAATTGTAATAATTAACGTAAAATAATATTTTTATCTGAATTATTGAATATAATTAAAATATATCGACTTATAAATTCAAATATTATAATATAAAATTTTCTAATAATGATTAAAAAATTAACATATTTAATATACGATATAATTTAAATTTATGTAATTAATGCAAAGTAATATCATTTAATATAATAATCAATTAACATAATTAACTCTAATATTAATTAAGTGATAATTAAGATGTTTAAAATTATATTCAAGTAATAATTATATCTTACATCAATAAAATTAGTATAACAACTTTTGTCTAGGTCAAAAATTTTTAAACTAATAATTTTAAGTTATAATTATTCAATTTTTTTTCTTATTTTTTAATAATTTTAAATTATAATTATCACATTTTTTCCTATACTTTATTCTTAGAATTCTATTCAAGTAATAATTTCATCTTAAAATTGTCATAACTTTTTTAACTAATAATTGTAATTTAAATTCTAATTATTTTTAAATGTTTAATTATCACAATTTCTATTAAATTATAATTATTTTTAAATGTATAATTATCACAACTTTATTTTATTTCAAAACTTTTTAACTAATAATTATAAATTAAATATTATAATTATTTTTAAATGAGAATTTAGTAATATGGTGGAATATAAAAAAAATAATCTCATTAATTTAAAAAATTATTCAAACTCATGCTTATATATATAATAGATTTAATATTTATATGTTTTAAAAAATTTATACCATTCCTTCCTTTTCCTATCTTACTAGACTCCCCTAACATCTTTCCATTTTTTGTTTTTAACTTTGAAATGTAGGAAAAAGTATAGAGATTTAAAGCATATTGTAAGTTGTAACTAGTATAATAATAAATAATAATATATGATAATAATTAATATATTATATACTACTCTACTATTATATGTGCAATATATTATTATATAATGAAATAACATATTTATAAGTATTAATATATATAACTATCATTATATTATAGATTATAATAAAAGATATAGCATCAATAGTTATATGTAATTTAGTATATTAAAATACATGTTTATAATTATAACTAACAATACATAAAATATTATTAAAAGTTTAATATATTAATAAAATATTATTTTTATTAAATTATATTTTGAATTGGGCTTTAACTTTTACAAATTGTATTTGGGTATGTCGGACTTGAGATTTGAGCTACAATTAGTTTATTTTTGAGTTTGGGTTTCGTATAATATATTTAAGTTTTGGAATAAATATTCCAAATGAGTATTAGGTATATAAATTTGATAAAAAGAATAAAAAAATTTACTCAATTGTCAATATAATATAAAAATGAACAATAAAAGTTATTTTTGTTAATTCATATAATATCATAGAACAATAAATTTTACATACAATAAGCACTTTAATTACTTTATATAAAATAACTTTATTAAATATATAATTTATTTTTTTATAAGGAAATTTTGAATTACGTTATTATCGTATAAAACTAAAATAAAATATTACATTTAGAATTAAAATATTTATATTTTATAGAATTTAAAATTATTTAAATCCATCAAAATTCACCCAGCTCGATATGATTCTAAATATGAAAACATCTGAATCTAAAAATGCTCAAACTTAATAAAATCCAAACCCATAACAAATCTATGCCAGAAAAAATCCGAGCACTAAAAAACTAGAGCCTGAACTGATTTGAGTATGAGAAAATCTAAATTCGAAATAAACCGATCCCAACCCACCCGTTTGCGAAGAGGTTAAAAAGGAATCTCCCTTTACTTTTGCATGTCAGGTTTTTGTAGAAAGAAACAAAACAGAGGAGAATGCCAAATTTCATTTAATTTCTTAAGCATGTAAATGGTTCTTTAATTTTCGGGAAGATAATGCTATGGGTATGTGAACAATCTCCATTCGTGATTTTGTTCTTGATAAGTATATCAAACCATATTTTCGTGAAAGTTTATTATATTTTCTTCCTATATCTTTTTATCTTTAAAATATATATTCACATATGTATTAATTATTTGATTAACAAATTTTACATCATCATTCTTTTACATCTTCATACCACGCAATGCCTTAAATTTAGAGGTTTTTATTAGTCGTTAGGCCTATGCATAGTATAAACTAACTTAAACTTAATTAGGTTTATCCATATTTTTTTATTTTTAAGAAAATAATTAATTTTATTTAATATTAGTTAATTATATATTTTCTTCTTTTATTAAATTTCTAAATATAAATAACTTAATATTTATTTATATTTACACTATAGTATACTATATTTAATTTTTATATGATATAAATAACATAATATATAAACTCAAATGATAGATAATATATTATAAACTTGAAAATAGATCAAACCATGTAGGGCTCATGTTTTGAATATTGAAATTCAAGTTTGACCCATATTTTAAACAAATCTTTCTTTTTTATTCAAGCCTTTTTTTTTTGTCATAATATTTTTTTCTCTCAAATACTCTTCAAATTCTGAGCAAGCATTCGAACTAGATCGGATAGCTCGATCCTTAAAAAAATATATTTATTATGTAATTTATATATACAAAAATAAATATAAAAAATTAATTGTTAAGTTTAATATTTCAAATTTAATTGAAAAATTAATTTATTAAAACTTGACCTATTAAATTGGTATGAGACAATGTTGAACTTTTTTTTTCTTGTATAAATTAAAAATACTATAATGTATTAATTTATTTTTATTATTTATTATTACAATTTTTTAATTTAAATTCGTTTAAAATTAATATAAAATCTGATAAATTATTTATGAAAAAAATTATTTTACATAAAAATGCTTATTGTTATAAAATAAAGAAAGATGGAGAGAATAAAGAACAAAGAAAATATGAAAGCAATAGAGAATGTACTTTATTAATCAAATGGATTATTACAATGCTTCATCAGAGTCTCTATTTATAGGCATAAGAAGTATAAAAGAAGTAGAGATCTAATTTTAATAACTATTAGAATTTAAAGTATATCAAAACTTGATCTTGATCATGATGGGCATCCACTTAATAAGATATTCATAACACTCCCCCTTGGAAGTCCATTAGTAGATAATGTGCATCGTTAAAACCTTATTAGGAAAAACCCTGTGAGATAAAAACCTAATGAAGGAAAAAATGTACACAATCTTCTATTACAATTTGCCTCATTAAAAACCTTTACCAGGAAAACCCAATGGGGCAAAACATTGGTTAAAGGAAAAGAGTACAACTTATTTTAGACTCCCCCTAATGGTAACATTACATTACATTTCTGAGTTGACACATTCCAATCTTGTGTAGTAGTCTTTCAAATGTTGAAGTTGACAATATTTTAGTAAAAATACCTGCTAAATTATCACTAGAACAAATTTGTTGAACATTTATATCACATCTTTTCTCAAGATCATGGGTGAAGAATAATTTTTGTGAAACCTTTGATGTAACCACCCTTCAATTGAGCTATACATGTTGCATTATCTTCATATAAGATAGTAGACATCTTTTCCTGTAAAGGCAAATTATATATCTTCTGGATATGTTGGGTCAATAACTTTAGCCAAACACACTCTCGACTTGCCTCATGCATTGCAATTATTTCTTCATGATTGAAGAAGCGACAAGTAATGTTTACTTTGTTGAATGCCATGATATGGTCGTACCCCCACATGTAAATAAATATCTTGTTTGAGATCGACCTTTATGTGGATCTGATAAGTATCCAGCATCGACATATCCAACTGATAGGGATTTTTAATCATTTGAATAAAACAGCCCCATATCAATGGTCCCTCTGAAATATCTAAATACATGTTTAATTTCATTCCAATGTCTACGTGTTGGAGAAGAACTAAATCTTGTTAACAAGTTTACAGTTAAAGATATATCAGGTTTTGTATTGTCTGCAAGATACACCAATGCCCCTATGGCACTTAGATATGGTACTTCAGGACCAAGAAACTCTTCATCATTCTCGCAAGGACGAAATAGATCTTTATTCATATCTAACGATCGTACAACCATCAAAGTACTTAATGGGTGTGTTTTAACTATGTAAAATTTCCTTAATATCTTTTCCATATAAGTTGATTAATGAACATGAATTTCATCTTTTAAATTCTCGATTTGTAAGCCAAGATAAAAATTTATTTTTCCAAGATCTTTCATCTCAAAATGTTTCTTTAAACAATTTATTGTATTTTGAAGCTTTTTAAGAGTTCCAATAATATTTAGATTATCAACATAAACAAAAATTATCATAAAATATGATCCAAACCTTTTTATAAAGACACATGGACAAATTGGATCAGTTTTGTAACCGTCTTTCAACAAGTATTCACTAAGACGATTGTACCATATACGTCCAGACTGTTTTAATCTATATAAACTTTTCTTTAATTTGATCAAAAAATTTTCTCAAGAAACTCTATATCTTTTTGGGATCTTAAATCCTTCAAGGATTTTCATATAAATTTCACTATCAAGTGTACCATATAAATAGGATGTAACAACATCTATTAGATGCATGTCAAGTTTTTCACGTACTGCCAGACTAATAAGATACCTAAACGTGATTGCATCCACCACAGGAGAATATGTCTCTTCAAAATCAGTGTCAGGCCTTTGTGAAAATCATTGTGCTACAAGGCGAGCTTTATATCTTACAACTTCATCAATTTCATTTCATTTTTGCACAAATACTCATTTATATCCTACAGGCTTTACACCTTTAGGTGTTTGGACTACATGTTTAAAAACTTCACGTTTAGAAAGTGAATTCAATTCTGTTTGAATTGAATCTTTCCATTTTGGCCAATCTTTTCTATTTTTACATTCCTTAGTAGTCTAGGCTCCAGATCCTCATTTTCTTTTGTTATTTCAATACAACATTATAAGCACAATTGTTGTTGACAACTACACATTTTTTTTGGTTCCATATTTTTCTCGTATTAACATAACTTATCAAGATCTCTTTATTTTCATCATTTCCATTTCCACTTTTAGGCACCTGAATCTCTTCTCGAGTTTTATAATTAGTTATGTCATGGGTCTCTTCAGGAACCCCCGCCTCCACTATATGACCATATTGAATGTTTGCTCCTTTCTTTTTACGAGGATTTTTATCTTTGGAGCTGACCGGTCTTCCACGCTTAGGGCATGGATTACTTTCTTTTGCACTAACATTTTGCCCTATTAGGACATAAATTCATATTGGAGCATTTTCAGTTGGTATGTGAGATTTAATGAATCTGGCAGTTGATTTGTAAAATGAATTATCTGTTGAACTTCTAGTTCACATTAATAGCTCAAAAATATTATAAGGAGACTCCTAAAAATATACATTCCCAATATCTTATTATGACCCATCTTTGTGCATTGTGGTGGAACAGTTGAAACATATATCGCACATCCAAAAATTGTAAGATGGGAAATATTTGGCTCTTGACCAAAAATCAATTGTAATGGGGAATATTTATAATTTATTGGCTTGATGCGTACAACATGTAAATCAATATAATCTCATGCTAAAATAGAAAGTTTTGTTCTCATAAGTAATGATTTAACTATTAGTTGAAGGCATTTGATACACAATTCAGCTAAATCATTTTGTGTGTGAACATGGGCTATAGGATATTCAACTTTTACCCCGATTGACATGCAATAATCATTGAAAACTTGGGATATAAACTCACCAACATTAGCAAGGTGTATTGTTTTAATTGCATAATATGAAATTAATCATTTAAACAAGCAATCTCATAAATGACAAGTTGTGAGTTGATAACGCATGTGATTATTTTGTGGATGCATCTACCAAAATCATATAATATCAAAACCATCTACATGGTGGATGAATGGGCCCATATTCATTTTAGAAATGCAAGACATTAAATCTTAACTTTAGCTAGTGAGTTTCTAAGAATAAATTTTCATTGAGAACAAGCAACAAATGAGAATTCTTTAAATTAAAGAATCTTCTGGTTCTTTAATGAATATCCATATGAATTCTCAATTAATTTTCGCATCATATATGATCCACAATGGTCTAACTGGTCACGCCAAGTAGTAAATGTATTTGTACTAGTAAACTTCTGGTTTACTTTAACATGTGTTTCAATTGTACTAAATTGTAACAAATTGATAATTTTATTACCATTCATTTTAATTTGTATCCATAAATAAGTACTATTGTGACATTTACTACTAGAAATGTCTAAATCAATGTGAAGTCTATAATGTCACTAAGTCAATAAATATAATTTCCAAATAATTATATGCAGTATTTGCTTCATAGAATATGTCAAAATCTTCAAATGCCAAAAAATCTATTAATAGAAAACTTTAAAAGTAAATCTTATTTTTGTGACACCCCAAACCCGACTTGGACGTTATAGCCGGATCTGGCGATGTCACATGATAGCGCGTTTGAAAACCGTATCATTGCTAAAATCGTTTTCTATTTAGAACTAATCATTATCTTTCATAAATTCTCCAATCGTGATTCATTTCCAAAATGCTATACTTTGCGGAAGCTTCTAAAATAGTTTGCGTGTGCGTGGTATTTTGATAAAACATTCATTTTTTTTGAAAACTCGAGTTTTACCTACTTCTAGCAGATATAACCAAAAAGTAATATAAAATCCAAATTTTAGGTAAAAATCCATGGAGGCCATTATTACAGAAAAATACCTCAAAATAAAACTTAAAATCGTAAATAAGTATCAAATAGCATAAAGGAGTCGTGTAGCCACCGCTGAGTCCTCCGCCGCATCGATCTGCCTATGTTTGGGGATTACCTGTACAGATTAAATAGAACGGGTGAGTTTACATAAACTCAGTGTGTAATCCCCATGTAAACAAATAGACAGTAACAGATAATCTCGGTTTGGGCCTAAACCCTTTTCAATACTAGTATCAGTATCAGTTTAGGCCTTAGCCCATTTCAGTAACAATAAGCATTAGGGCCTTAGCCCATCACAGTACAGTAATAGTGACAATTATGTAGTTATAAATTCCTTCCCAACCAGCCCCTACACTCTATCTCCGTCCAACCCTACATTTCATGTGGGGATATAATCAACCTACCCATCCCTACACTCCAAATAGTACCGAATGCGGCACTAGATAGTAGTTGCAGCTGAGCTGCCAAAAACTTAGGCTTGAAGCATTTCAGTGCACTTCTTCCAATCAATATCAATCCCACCCCAATGCAATGCAATATACATATATGGCATGCTAAAACATAATATCATGCTTAAAATCAGGGCACACAGTATCAAACCAGTGGGATATCATCATGCTTAATAACATGCATAATCGTATCAGTCATACAGTCATTTCAGTTAATTAGGGGTCTAGGTAAGCTTACCGACCCTACAGTAGGTCCAAAGTTGACTCGGGCGACCCGTGCAACCTTAGCAGTCAAACAGTAAAAATAGGCCCACGACCCATATTGCATGCCCATGTGGGCTCACATGCGCGTGTGGCCCACACGGCCTAAAATGGCCTAGGTCGTATAGATCTAACTGTCTGGCCCAATAATCCCATACGCTTGTGTGGGGCCCACACACCTGTATGGCCCACACAACCCAATTGGCTCGGCCCATGAATCGCACATGGCCAACCTCGTTGATCACATGCCCATGTTCGATCACATGACCTACCAAACGGGCAACCGCACGCCCATGTGGCGTCGACAATCACATTTTTCGGCTTTTCATCGATTTCTATTTTCAAAGTTATGTTTACACACCTGACACGATTTTTGGTATGTAACACTCCTGAGATAAACACACCTAAAAAAATGGCAATTCTATGCCCAACATTAGTCACACTTAAAACTAATATCACTAAAACAACAACAATCGAACTTCGTTTATGTTGCTTACCCCGACTACTATAACAAGATGTAGCCTACGATTTCACAGGTAAACCAAGTTCGATGAGATTTGATGCTGTCAAATCAAAATTTGACACAGCGAAGGGTTAGGAACTTATCACAATTAAACAAATGAAATTTCCCAAATCAATTGAGGCATAACCCTCTTACCAAAGGACTTACCCACCGGCGCAGCCAACGTTGAAAAGACAGAAGACTGATTGAGGAAAAAATAGATAGAAAAGAGAGGATGAAGGGGAGTTTCGATAGAAACAAGGAGAAGTAATCGCCAACAAAGAAGGGAGGGGATTTTTGCAGCAACACAAGGAGATTGTAGTTAAAAGAAAACGAAATAAAGGATATAGGGAAAAGAAAAAAAAGGGACAGAATTCGGCTATGGAGGCAGAGAAAAATAAAACTAAATTGAAATATGGTAGAGGAGGAAGAGAGTAACGTCAGAATTGTTGGAGGGATTTTGGGAAAAAGATGAAACCGAATTTGGGAAAAGAATTAATTAAAATCGGATATTCCCTTAATCCCATATTTTTCTCCTAAAATCACTCCCCCACTCCTATAACCGTCCACTAGTATCAGACTTTTACTAACACACAACACCTACACGACATCAAGCAAAAATATATCCGCCTTGCTAGCGTAAGGACTTGAACTCCAGTCCTCCCACATGTCAAGTCACACCTTAGCCACCAGACCAATAGACCCATTCTGACATATTTTATCAACATTTATTTAAAAGCCTACTGATTAGAGATAGGTGTTTATTCAGTTAAAAACAAAAAATTTTTCGAAGCTAAGGCTTGAACTTGGGACCTCTCAAACACTTTTAGAACACAAAACCACTAAAGCTGAAAGATATTTATGTCACAAACATACAAAAATAAATATATACGAGATTTTTGAGGAGTTACAATTTTCCAGGTGTACAATAGGTACATAACCAATGACTTTTCGTACATAAGTTTTCTCTCTTGCAAGTTCTCATCAGTAATATTTTATCACGTACTTTTAATTGAGAACTTATTCTGAATACTGTAGAGTTATACCCATAGTTTTTAAAAAACTTGCAACTTTAGGTGCATCCAATCATAATAAGCTTTAGATAGAATTATCATATTCTATTGCTCATAAGTAAATATTTCACAGTCAAATATTTTGCTTTTAACCCTTTAATAGGGATGATGACAAAAGAATATCACAAAGATTATAAAAAAAATATAAAGTAATAACCAAATCCCCTTTTTTATTCATATAAAATATAATATTTTCCTCATTCACAATCTCAATATGAGATCCATTATGAATATATTTTAAAACTAATGCATTAACCATCACAAACTTTGTACTTTTTAGATATTGGTATATTAGCTCTTCTGGAGGTTTCAACTAATTCCGTACTATCAAATATTAAAATAATATTTGTTTGTTACAGTACAAAATAAGATAAATATTTTCTATCTGTAATGGTAGAATTCATACTACATTTTCATATCCTTCCTCAAAGAATATTAACAGAAACAAAATATTTGGGCATATGCCACATATGTGGCCAATAATATTTTATATCACCTTGATAAGATAAGTTATCTTTACCATTTGAAAAGTTATCTTGAGAAATCTTATTGTTCTCTTATTTATTACTATGTTCCCACTTTTAGTGGCCATGAGTATATCTTTTATTTTTTTTATGTTTACATTCACTTCGGGGAATGCAACAAATCTAGTAGGACAGATTTATAAATATCTCAATAGATTCTTTGTTTCATAATCACAATCGCAAACATGAGTGAGATTTTAAATCAAAATCTATCTATTCATATTGTCATGATTAGTCTCCAATTATAATAAACATGATATAATAAATAAAATATAGTAAAATATACTTGAAGATTTTGATCATCATCGTCATCACCTTGACTATTATCATGAGCACAAATTTATTCTTTACTCATGCTTGTACAATTATAAATCAAATATCAGGAATAAGAACTACAATTCATTTTGAGATTGAATCTTTTAACATCTTGAATATGACGTTGTAAGGGAGAAATTCTAAGGTGAAAAGGAATTTGATTTGTGGGACAACTTCGAAAGATTTTGAAAAAATAGATAATCACTGTGCTGATAACGTGTTATAAAATAAAGAAAGATGGAGAGAATAAAGAACAAAAAAAATGAAAGTAATAAAGAATGTACTTTATTAATCAAAAGGATGATTACAATTGATGAATATTGGTTGTTTGTGATGATAATTATATATTTGAAGCTTTGATTGTGATATTTGGTTGTTTTGTGAAGTGATTTTTGTTAGATTTTGAAATTGTTAAAATATCAAAATTTAAAGGTTTGATGATAAACTTGATGTGTAATAGGGACTGTTAAAGGGCCTAGAATAATCGAATGTAATTTGATTCTTAAAAAATGGTTAATTTGATGATTTTCAAGTTAGAGGACTAAATTGTAAAAATTGTGAAAGTTTAGGGAAAATGTGTAAGTAACGAAAAGTTAAGGGTCATATACATTGAATGGAATGTGGAATGTGTATGAGATTAATATATTGTGTTTAATTATTATATAGATCAAGATTTGAATCAGAAAGACAATAACCGAGGAAAAGGAAAAATAACGGAAATGTCCCTACGTATTGACCGGAATAAAATCGTAGGTAAGTCCATAGAATTTAAAAACGTAAATAAAATTTTACTTGTAATCTTATATTAATTTTATTTAATTGATATGTTTATAGATAATTATCCCTGATTGAACATACGTGCCCCTATTTGTATTTCGGTACCATTAATTACACATACATCCCCTGTTTGTACTTCGGTATCCCTGATTGCACATATGTGCCCCTATTTGTACCTTGATACCCCTGATTGCACATACTTTCCCCTGTTTGTACTTTAGTATCCCTGATTGCACATACGTGCCCCTGTTTGTACTTCGGTACCCCTGATTGCACATGTGTGCCTTTATTTGTACTTCGGTACCCCTGAATGCAATTATATTCCCCTATTTATACTCTAGTAACCCTGAATCAAACAGTATGTGAATTGTGTCTAGTTGTATTTAGATTAAATGTTTACTATGTCCTTACTAAGTTATGTAAGCTTACTGATTCTTATGGATTATTTTATAGATAATCGTTGTTGACATTTTGGAAGGATCAATCAACCAGCTCACAATATCCATCTAAGTTGGTAGTTTTTGTATCTGTTAGGGTAGTGGCATGTATATATAGATAAATATGTGGTTGAAATGTATAGGATGTTTTGTAATGGTGTCTTGGTATGTTTATGCTCTGAAGGTTATGTTTGGGTTGGTGTACTTTAATACTTCACCAAGTATTGTCATTTTGGGCACTTTCAAGTGCTTGTGTATAAGATTCCTTTTTGGTATTTTATGAAGAATTGAAAATGATTATTTCAAATAAGTTTTGGTAAGTGTTTGAACTAGATTATATGCATGAACTAAAGTATTGTTGGCTTGTTTTGGTATGTAATGTTTTGATATAATTGTGGTGCCTTTGAATGGCATATTGGTTAGGTGAATTAGGTTGTTTGAAATGGCATGATTATGTGTATTTGAATGATGTATAGGTCCCTTTAAAGTGTGCATAAATGAATGGGTTAGTGATGTATGAATTGGTTATGAATGGGTTAGGCGACATGGTCGTGTGTCATATGAGAATTTCTTAGTGTTCAAGTCGGTGAGTTACATAGCCTAGCACATGGCCTGACACACGGGTGCGTGTGGCAACTTAGAGAGCTACATGGGTGGAGACACAGGCTGAGACACAACCTTGTGTCTCTTGTTCGAAAGTTATACGACCTAGGGTGATTTTACATGGCCTGGCCACACGGTCGTGTGACCTCTGTTTTCCAATTTTGACAACTTTTTCTTAAAATTTCTGTTGTGTTTCAAATTAGTCTTGAATTGCTCCAAAGCTATTTTTAGGGCCTTGAAGGTTCGATTTAGGGACGAAATGCCTATGATTGATATGTTTTGAATGTGATGTACTTATTTTTAATCTTATATAGACAAATGATAGAAGATTGTTTGGTAATGCTCCGTAATCCTAATCCGACGACGAAAACGGGTTAAGGGTGTTACATTTAGTGGTATCAGAGCTACGGTTTAGATAGTTCTAGAACTAACGTAGCAGATTAGATTTTAGTATATATACGCCATGTATACCCTGTGATAGAATGATACTTTTGATCCTCTCTAATGTTTTATTTACTTAAAAATTCAAGATGTCAGCTGAGTCGAACCAGGCTGTAGTTAATGAAGTTGAAAGTAATGTTCAAGCTTCGAACCTTGAAATAAGTAATAGTGTGTCGATTCCACAGTCCTTTGGTGATGAAATGAAAAATGTGTTTCTCGAAATGATGAACCAGTGGCTCAGTGAATTCAAGTAAGCAAATCTTGGAATTCTGCCACCTTCACCCCCTACTGTGCCTCTTTCGACACCCTTAGGTCCTCAAAATCCTATACCAGTGACAATTACTTGATTATCCATAGATAAGATCTGGAAATATGGAGTGGCAGAATTTAGAGGCAAGGTTGATGATGATCCTGAAAAAGCCGAGTACTGGTTAATGAACACGAAAAGAGTCTTTGCAGAATTAATGTACAATCCTGAACACTGTTTGAGATATGTTGTATCGTTATTAAAAGAAGAAGCATACTTATGGTGGGACACCTTGAGAATAATGACATCCAATGATTGCATTAATTGAGACTTCTTTCATATGGAATTCAAGAAGTAGTATGTAAGTCGGTTGTTTATTGACAAGAAAAAGAAAGAATTTATTGAATTAAAACAAGGGAATCAATCTGTAGCTGAGTATGAATGAAAATTTGTACAGTTAAGCAAGTATACCTGTAATATAGTATCAAATCAAGAGGAAATGTGTATTAGATTTGATTATGGTTTGAATGATGATATTCGTATGTTTGTGGCAGCATTAAAGTTACGAGAATTTTAGAACTTTCAGAACGAGCCTAGAAAATTAAAGAAATTTGCAAAAGTAAACGACAGTCAGATTTGAAATTTTGAGATTTTAACAAAAGAGGGTTGTTCAAGCCTACTCAAACATATCCATCGAAGAAATTTCGAAACGACAAAAGTCGATCGACTGCTCCTTCAGAATTCACTACTAGAGAGAAATTGAGGCAAAACAATTTCATGTATGTTAAAACTCTAGCGGCCAATGCTAGAAGTGTAAGAAATGTTGATAGAATCGTTCTTACTTGTGATAATTGCAACAAAAAACATTTTGGTAAGTGTCAATCAAATTCGGGAGCTTGTTTCCGTTGTGGATCTACTGACCACTTCCTTCGTGATTGTCCGAAAAGGAAAAATGATTTTGGAAATAAATAAAAAAGCCTAAAGCAACCTCATAGAGAGCTAGACATCTGTAAATACTATAAACACTACTTCTGGTGAAGGGAAGAATAGCGAGATGAATGAACAATCTGAAGCGAGAGCACCAGCTAGAGCTTATACCATCAGAACTTGTGTGCTTTGGATGCTATGTTGTGACATCCAAGCACTGTGTTGCACCATCAGGAGCAGTCCACTATCTTTCTGCTCTAAATTGATGTCTTGCACACTTACCTAACAATTCAGTCTACCGTTAGGCCGAATTTGGCCTAAAAGGTCATATCAAACACCTAAATTACTCATTTTTTTACTTACTAAGTAAATCTAAACAACTACCTATAACATTATTAAATTTCCATTAAATCAAGCTCATTAAGTATAGAAAAGGTTTAATCTACTACAACGAATTGTGGCAAATCAATACTCCATGCCAATTTCTAATTCCCCAACATTTGATGAAGAACTTGCATGGTCAGGTCTTTTATGCGACAGATCCGAAAACTCTAACCTAAACACAACCGAGAGGCTGACATTATGCATGTGGGTTGGAGGTTCATATTCCCTGAATCGAAGATCTATTTTAGGAGCATGGTCCAAATCTTCACCGTTAGAACCGCAATGTTCTAGCTCAGTTGGAACCTAATATGGTTCGACATATTTTCTATTTTCGAACCATCTGAATCGGTCTGCAAAATTGGATCGGGGTAAAATTCACATATGCCAACAACATCTGCTACCCCTTTGTCTACGCCTGTATCTTCTTCCTCAGCTGCATCTTCATTCTCATCTTCCTCGACAACCTTGTTAGTATGTGCAGGGTTGGATGTCCCTTCGCCGACTTCGAATGTAGAGAGTAATTCATCAGTTCTACTGTACGCCATGTTACGATCAAAATCTCCACCAGATTACCAATCGGTGTAGGTTGACGGCATACCAGTATAAGTGTTTTCAGCCAAGAACACCAAACCACCGAAGTTGAAATTAAATGTAATGGCTGAATGTTTTGCCCGGGTGTCGAAGTTTGGTTTACTAAGATACACCAACTGATGGACAAAATGGCTACTGAATTTGAAATCAGTGATTGCAACTGAAGAATGTCTTCCCATTGATTATTTTGGGACATCGTACTAGGAGCTTTGTCACAAAGTAGTGAACCCACCACACAATCGTGTCATAGGACTTTATGTTTCTTGTTCGATTCTCGCATGACTTAGAACATTTGTTGAAGACGGATCAGCTCCATCGACCTCGAAAAACTCAACATATAACTCAAGTATAGCATTCCCACATGAGCAATATAAATCCATCAGCACCTCAAGCGTCATCTCACCTTTCACGTCAAAGAACTCATACTTAAAGGGTCTAGTAAGGCCAGATATCTACATTTTAGGGTCAAATTTCTTCTCTGGCTTGGACCCCCAACTTTCCTACTAATTATTGTCTATAGCTCATACAATTGTATGCTACGATTGAAATCCAAGTTCATTGGTTGGGCTCCAACAAATACGACCCTAATGTCCTTATTGCAAGTGAGTTTTTCATTCCCATCTTCTTTAATCGAAAGCATCTTCACTAAAGAAGAAAGAAAAGCTCTAGGTAGTCTTGAACAATCGGCTTTGCATGGAAGTGTTTTCAAAACCTATTCTTTATAAATTTTATGTTTTTGAGATCGTTGTATCTCGATTTAGCTAGTATGTATATATGATTTAAGAATTGTTAAAGTTGAAGAGTTGTCATTGATGGATTGAATGTATTAACGTATAGATCAAGAACCAAATCAACCAATAGATAATAGAAGAAAAGGAAAGATCACATATTAATCTTGGGTATTCTACTTTTGTTGTTGTACTAGGTAACTTCATATGGTAATGTTGTGGTTAATTATGAAATGATTGAGTTTCAATAAATATAGAAAATTTTAGCAAACTAGCATATGAGGTGAGAAAGGTATTGTACAAAAAAAATGAATGTTTAGGTATATTTATGGAGCCCAAATGAGCAAAGGGTACAATTGGCATTGTAACGCCCAAAAACCCAACCTAGAAGTTTAAACCAAACCTCAAAGGTTACATTGATCACCAAAATGATCTAAAAGCAATTTACAAAACGAATTGTCCAAATTTAATTTCAATGTAGTTTGCTTGATTCATACCAAATCACGAAACCATTTAGAATTTAAAACATAAAATTTAAGTTGCGTTAAAACATTGGAAAATAGAGTTCTGCCATTTCTAAAATCTAGTCCAAAGGAAATTATGAAAAACCAAAATTAAGTTGTACCACTGTCTCTCTAGATTTGTACTTACAGTCCAAATCAGTTTAGAAAAAAACTAAAAATTAAACCAAAACCCTTATTGTAGCTAACTTGAAACTTATCCTTCTAAGACCTCCAACCACCGAGTTCAAGCTTCAAAACACGAGGGTACTTGAAAGGGGAAACTAAGAGGGTGAGCTACACAAGCTTTGTGTGAGGCTGAAACTAAACGTAGAAGAAAAAGGCAAAGAATAAAGCTAGAATGCTCTCATAACATTACCCGAACAACTGATCAAAAATACAAAATACGAATACAAAATTCACAAGCCGCGTTTACAAAATTCCAGTCACACACAATACTTAACCACAAAGGACTAAGTACTTTAGTGGATACAAAACAGTACATGTACCCTAACGTTCAGACAAACAACATGTAAACAGATGCAAATGGTATGTAACAAGTTAGAAAATAATCCCACCCATCAAGCCAAACACCTCTCCGTCCCCCGTTCACACCACGAATGAGCTATAACAAGCTCAGCCAACCATGCACACCACATATGACCTCGAATGACCCATCCAACCCTACACACCACGTATGTGGACTAGGCAACTCAAATGATAATAAGCAGTAGAGCTAACATATGTGTACTACAGTGTGGTAAACCGCAGTACTGATGAGTTGTAGTTAAAATTACCAAAACAGAATAGATTAGACTTCCTTCTCTTCACAACCAAACCCAAAATTTTAATGCAAATCCAAAAATCACACATTTTGAAGACAGACATACAGAAACATAATATAGAATCAGAAATTTTATGTGAATGCTTGTATGCAAACATATTATTAATTAACTTATAGAAACAATACACACAACTTGCAAACAATTATACTTCAGTCAAATATAATCAGAAATGCACATAATCAAACGACCAAATTTAGAATCAAAGGTCACGGTACCTAACTACTAGGTAATATCACTTGGGCAAGTCATTAAGTTAGTGCTATGATAACAATTAACACGTAAATCTAAGCTAAACGGGGTCTCAACTACTCTTGCTAAGGCCTAGCCAAAGGTCAGAACACACAGGAACACAAAATAGTCATAATCTGAATCAAAACAAAAATTTGCAAAATAGGGCTATAAGGCCATGTCGAAGTGCCTAGGTTGTGTGGGGTCAACACACCCATGTGAAGGAAACACACACCCGTGTGACCCAGGAACATGACTGTGTGAACAGCCCGTGTAACTCTTTGTCCATTTGTGCTAAAATAAGGTGCAAGGCAGACACGGCCATGTGGAAGTCTCACACGCCCGTGTGCCGCCGTGTGTCCAGAACACACGCCCGTGCGAAAATCGACTAAAATCCCTAAATTCATAATTTTTAGTATTTTAGAAGCACACGAAATACGTCAAATTTCTCAACAATTGACACTACGATTGGTAATTTTCAAAAACACACCAAATACGTCAAATTTCTCAGAATCAAATTAGAATTTTGAGAATGAAAAGAAAGAGTTTCCAAACCCACAGTTGAATTCGTGATTTAAGCACCCAAAATTGTTTGACTTGCTCCACCAAGACGATTTAGAGACCTCAATTACAAGCACAACTAATTATAAGAATTTAATTTAAACAACACAACAAAATTAAGCAATTCCTCCATAAAAACAAAAGATGGAACTTACCCAATTTTGGAACCAATCAAGCAGAACACTTGAGAACAAAGGTCCCTTGACAGACGACAAAACGGAGAAGCAAAAAGAAAAATCAAAGGAAGTTGAAAAAGTCAGAGAGAACAAAGTGGAAAAGAGGGGAAGAACGTGTAGGAAAAAAATGTAAAAACTATTGGATGTTGACATAAAAATAAAACTAAATGGTTTTAAATTTAAAAAAAATTAAAGATACAAAAGTCATTCCTCAAAACACACATGAGGATCCGAACCCAAAACCTAGGAGTACATTAACACACAACCAACCGCTAGACCAGTAAGCCCATTCTGACACTAAAACACGACAACAAACCCAATTGTCCGATCTAGCCACTAACCCTACCTACAAATCTCAAAACTCCTAACCCTAAAATTTAAGGTGTTATAGGCATGCCAATTGGGTTATTATGTGTTGTATGGGTTATAAAATAGATGAGAAGAAGATGAAAGAAGTTCTTTGATGTTACCGTAGTCTAACATTTTTTGTGGATTTCCAATTCTAGCTCTTATGAGAAAATTGGCATGTTATCGGATGGAATAGCTCTTATAAGCAAACTGGTATGTTTCACTTGCTTACCTGTGTATCCATTTTTGTTCATAAAAATTTTTCGGGATGACTAGTTAAAGTAAGGGCGTCTTTGATATTACAATGATATATATATGTACGTATATATATGCATGTTGAAAAAGATAGGAATTCTTGGTAGTTTTATTGTGTTTTAATGGTACGAAACCCATGGAAAATTTTACATGATTCAATGTGATGTACTCACCTTGTATGTGTAAAATGTCTAACAGGGAGAAATGTGTTTTAGTTAAGTTATTTATATTAATGCTTTGTGAGGTGAGCTTTATGTTTAAAACATATGAACTTACTAAGCATATTTAATTCTTACTTTGTTTAATTTCCCTGTTCTTGTAGTTATATTCTGCGGAACTCAGCAGGTGAATCAATCCACAACTCACACTATCCGGATTTGTTTCAGTAGATTTTACTTTTAATCTTACACTTGTCAAGTGGCATGTATATAAGTTTAAATTATATAGAATTCTGTGTTAAGGAAATTGAATATGAATAGTTGATGATCTAAAATTATGGGCATTTATATATATTGATGATGCTCCATTTTTTATTATTCTCAAAAGAGAAGATTTTTTTACCAAATATCTAAAGATCCAATAACATGATCTTATAATAAGAACAAGAGATCTTTCTCGATCAACCCCTTTGCCCCTCATTCTTCGAGAATTAGAAAGATCCTTTTCAAGTTTGAATTTTTTCATTTGAAATCTGGGTTCTTCTACTTCATTTTTATTTACTTATTTTTTCCCCTCAGAGGATTATCCATGCGTGATTTAATATGCGGATTATATGAAATCAAGCTGATGTGGCGTACTGTCCAGAGGTGAACAAACATGGCAAACACACCTGGAAGCCAGTGGTCATGGCTGGCGGGTTGTATACGAGAAATTTGGCAAACTGATTTGTTCATCATTTTTGGCGGATGTAACAACGAAAATCTGCAAGTGTCACAACCGCAATAAGTAATAAAGTGACAAGTAAATGTCGAGTTATCTTACCCACAGGGACTGTGAAAATAATTATTTATGAATGCAATTTTAAAAACACTTTGGTGAAGAAAAATATTTTAATTTGAAAAGGTGATTAAAAACTAGGATTTTAACAAAGTAAAATAAATAAAAAGTTCCAATGCACGATTTCAAAAGATGATTTTAATTAAGATGACATATTTGTGTTAGATTAATTCCATTTCTTAACTTAGAATTATTAAATTCATGTTCATATTGTTACGAATAAATTCACAGCAACTCGATATTTTGCTAACTTATGAACATACTTACCTAACAAAATCCGTTTATCTCTTGACTATATCTCTACGTCATTTCAATCGATTAAACAAATTTTAATAAGCAAATGTGTTAATGCACATACATACTTATGAAATTAAAATAATCTCTTGTCCATATCTCTATGCCAATTCAAACAATTAATTCAATCTCATAAGCACATAAAAGATTACGTGAGGTAACAATGTATTTCTACCTTGAAAAAGTTTAATCACAATAATCTTGCAAGTTATGCAAGGCTAATGTATTGTTAGATACTGTTGCTAATTTAAACCTCAGCTACCTTAGATGATTAAACATGCACTGATTAAGTATCGTGTCAATTAATTACAATTTCAATCCGTTTAAATAATTAATTCATTAGATACCTTACAATTGTAATGCAAGAATAACTTAGTCATGGTTTTACTTAATCAAACATCTTACCGAGGCCTATAACAACACACACACAATTTTAATAACTAAAGTAGACGAAATGCAAACAACCTAACATGAATTAAATTTAAGGCATATTAATTAAATTAAACATATCAACATCACAAATATTCATAGACATGTTCATTATAACAACAACAAAATTAAAAGGATAGGGAACAAGAATCAAATCTGGTATTTCTCCGAGGCTTGACTAGTTTGCTCCGCTCTTCCTTCTCCACTTTTTATTATTGAACCGAGGCTTCCATGAACACTTGAATGATGCTCCAAATGGTGGATGAATGACTCTTTTTCAAGAGGTGAAATCGGCAAGGGAATGAAGAACAATGGGAGGGAATGAAGAGAGAAAAGTGGAAGAGATGTAAAGAAATGAATGGGTTTCAGATGTGTTTGAAGTGAGGAGCCAAGGGGGTATTTATAGGTTGAGAAGGCTACTAAAATTAGAAAAAATAGCAGCAATAGAGTCCTCCCATGGCCGGCCACACATTTGGCAAGTTTGAAGGTTCCAAACTTGCTATTTTAAGGAAGGGGAAAATCTAGAAAGGCATAAATAGTGGAGGGGTTTGAATGCAATTTGAAAGAGTCTTCAAGGGATATTTTGCATGAATTTGAGTTAAAAAGGTCATGAAAAAATGTGTACATTTTCCTGTTTCCACACCCCAAACTTAATTCATTGCTCGTCCCAAGTAATGTACAAATTGAAAAGAATTTTTTCGAAAACATCTTTGAAAATTTCCTTCAGAACAACATTCTTTCCAAAATTATGAATTTGGTATACTTATGCTCAAGAACAAAAATTTTGAGATTTACGCTACTTAAGTGCACATATCATTCAAATTAATCTCAATTATTCTTATGATAGCAAACATAGACTAAATGCTTTCTAATAAAGACATGTTAAATCCCTACCAATTTGATTTTATTTCCTTATTCAAGATTAAGTTGCAATCATTAAGTTTAACTTATGTCTTTATATGTTGAACATAGCAATTTTTCTTCACTAATGTAGGTATCATAGAAACTTGAATCAATAGGTCTTTAAAAAGGTTGTAACGTGGCTAGGCTAGGGGTACGTGAAAGATAGATAAATTTAGGCTATAAACCTTGGACTCAGCTTCAATCGAACCTTCGAAATAATTACCTTCAATACACCAACTAACTTTGCTTTCACATGCTTTTTTTTCACGAGCATTTTATTGAATGTACTACAATTTTTTGAGTATTTGATACTTCTTTTCAACTCTCCCAAACTTATTTTCAAAGAACATTCTAAATAATACTGAGTTTAGTGTTTGGGACAATTTAAAGATAATTAAGAGAAAAGTGATGGCTAAGTATTGTAACGGTCCAAACAACAGTTGCGTAAATCATTTTCAACATTCCATGCTTCTTAGGATTTCACCTCAAGAAACCACTAAGTCAATTCTAAAGACTTAAACTTTCATGCATCCCTAACTTTCCTAAAGAACTAAAAATTTTATGGTATGATTTGCATTCTTTATTAAAAATACATTTATGTCATTATTAAGCTACCATAACAATTATTGAAATAATCAAACTTATTTATACTGAAGTTTAGCATACTTAACAAAATTTCAAATTTTTGAACAAAATATATCCTAATCATAATTAAAAGAAAAATTTATTCTGAGAGGAAATAATTTCAATTTTTCGGTCCCCCTACTTAACATGAAAAACGTCCTCATTGTTAAAAGTGAATAGATATTATACACTAGGTAGGATTCTAGAAAAGAGGAGGTGAGTCAATTTGATTGCTTATGTACCAAGCTCTCTAAAAATCCAATCCTAGATATGTATATATCTATTGCCACACTTTGTACTTTGCAGCTTGTTCATTTTTATTAATGATTTCCACCTCTTGCTTTATTATGCGAAAAATAAAAATTCCTAATAAAACCTAATCCTATTAAATAACCTAAGAACGGAAATAAAATAAAGTCAACATCCCCCATTTTTATTTATTTTCAGATCCATTCGAATTCGACTCATCTTTTGCTCCATCGTCTTTGTTTTTGCATGAATCGCTTCTCTCCCTCTTCGATAGTGGACTCCATGGTTCAAATTTGAAATCTAGAAACTCAGACATAAAAATAAACGGGTCATTGTATATTTTCGTAAAAGCGTTATTCATTGAGTCATCCCATATTTTTTAATATCTCCAGTAAGCTTGTTGCTGCCACTGCATTTCTTGCATGATGTCCATCAACTTTGACAGCTCATCTCGAAAATCTAAGCGAGGCGATTGAGTCCTGAACATTGAAGTTGCGACATCAGGTTCGGTTGTTGGTACCATTGGTTCTGCCTTATCAAGGATTTCAGTTGACTGCATTAGTTTGATCTCTGTGGGATCTTCTTTTTTTTCTTCTTCTTCAGGATCTCCGCTCTCTTCAACTCATTGCTGTAGAGGTCCCATTCTGTGATTGTACCCTGGGTATAACCTGTATTCTTTACGTTTGCAAGAATTTTAGTTTTCAAGCACAAATTTGTTATCGTAAAGGGAAAGTAAGCTAGGCTAGAATGTCTAGCAGCATAATTCCACATTTCTCTCAGGATGATTTTTCCCACATCAATGGTCTTTCTAGATAAAATCGAGTATAATAAGACCATTCACTCTAATGAAATTGTAGTCCCATGTGAAAAAGGCATAAGGCTGAATCGAATGAAATAGAACCATACCTTCGCTAGTGGTGTCAAATATTCTCTGCGACAAGTGTAAATTCCTTCCTTTGACACAGTCCACTTAGAACCTAGAACTGTAAGTTCCTCGAGAATTTCTTACAGATTTTCAAACTCAATGTTACTCATCAAGGAAGAATATTCGTTGTCTTCTAAATCAGGTAATCCAAAGAATTCATTAATAGTGTTTGAGGTTATTGGTACCTTGATTCCACGAATAAAAACTTCTGTCAATTCGCTTGAGGTCAAATTCACGTAACATTCACGAACTAACTCCTCATCTGCACTAGGTCTTTTCTCACAAAATAACTCCCAATTGAGAGCTTTAGCAATTTTTCGAATGCGCGCCATGAAATCAATATAGTTGTTTTATTTCAACGTAAAGCCTTTTTTTCTTGGTGCACCTGTTGATTCTTGAAAACGCTTTCATATCCCGCTTTGACTTTTTACAGTGGAATTTGTTTTGTGATTCATCAATTTGGACAGAGGCACGAGTTCTCTTGCGAGGCATGATTAACCTGAACATAAGATGGAAACAAATATTTTTTTCAAAATTTTAATTAGTATAAAATATTAATAATTCAATAAATTGAAAAATTAAATAATTAAATAAAATTAAAATTTAGGAGAAAAAATTGTCTTACCACCTTTTTATAAAATTTAAGAACTCAAAGAAAATAAATATAAAGCAAAAAGGGTTGGTTCAGGGATGGTTGTAAGGTGTCTTGATGGTGTAGTGCGATAGGCAATGGTGTTGGTGCGAGTAGCAAGGTGCGGTGTGAGCAGATGTCCGAACAGTAGGCGGCACTGTCGGGTAAACAGCAAAGCTGGTGTGTTGGCGCCACGCGCGAGTGCGTGAGAGTAGGTCTGGCACGAGTGGCATTAGCGATGTGAGGTACTTGTGTGTGCGTGGGCTACTAGCCGAATGGGGCTGCTGCTATGCGTGAAAGTGACGTGCGGAGCTGGGCGGTGTTACGGCTAGAGAGTTCAGCACTAGTTGATTTGGTACTTGGTGGGTTTTGGATGCTACGATTTATGGAGGGATGAGTGAAAAAAATGACAAAGGTGGGTGAAATTTATAGTGAAAGGAGTATGAGTTTAATTAGAATTCTTAGAACAAAATAATAATTAAGATATTCCAAGTTCTAATTCTACATAGAGTTAACAACAATTAATAATTAATATAATGCATATTAAATTATTATTTGCTATTATTTTATTAAAAATAAATACTTATTAAATAAAATATGATCAAATTTAAACTAATCCTAATTCTATGCAAAGTTGATAATAATTAATATATATTATAATAGATATAATTATATATTAATGATTATCATCTTATTTATTAAATTAAATTAAAAACATTTATTCTAGATGTCTTTTGAAAATATTTACAAAAAGAGACATCTAACTTTTAATATTTACAAAAAGAACAACCAAAATTGAAATTGAGTTGCAATTAAAACTTGGATCAAAATTGACCCTTTTATTAGAAACACTAAATATTTATTTTGCAATTTAGGGAATAATTTCTCGAAAGATTATGTTAAAATCAATTCCTAGAAAAGATTGGAGGGGTCACAAGCGGTCTCGCTTAAGTTCCAATCTCCTAGACAAAATTTATTTAAACATAATAATCCCAAAAATATACCCTAAATCATTTATTTGAAACGAAAAATAAGAAAAATTAAATATCTAATAAAATGAACGAGATTTGATCCCATTCAAATTTATCTCCCCAGCAATGTTTTAAGCATTAAACACTGACTCGAAAATTACCTCTATTACTTTGAAGTTCAACAACTCCATATGGGTAAAATTGGTGAATTCTAAATGAACCGGACCAACGTGATTTTAACTTACCTGGAAAGAACCTTAATCTGGAATTGAATAACAAGACTTGCTTACCTGCTTCAAATTCTCGAACCTAAATGTGCTTGTCATGCCATCTCTTAAGTCTTTCCTTGAGTAATTTGGCATTCTCGTATGAGAACATTTGGAACTCTTCTAACTCATTGAGTTGGAGCATCAGTTTCTCTTTAGCAAGCTTAAGATCCAAGTTGAGTTGTTGGAGAGCCCAGTAAGCTTTGTGTTCTAACTCCAAGGGCAGATGACAAGCTTTCCCAAAGACCAACCTATAGGGCACGTTTGGTTCGCTGTAATGGAATAGAGGTGTAATGGAATAGATGCGTAATGGAATAGAGGCGTAATAGGTAATTCTTTTGTTTGGTTGAATGGAATGGAATAGAGGCGTAATGGTATTCTTCTATTTGGTTGAATGGAATAGCGGTGTAATAGCATAAGGAAAAAAACTAAAATAACTAGAATACCCTTAGCAGAATTTTTTTAGGTAGATAATTATTGTTATTGTTATTAAATTTTAATAAGATTATTAATATAAATAATAAATAATTTAATCATATTTTAACATAATTATTATTAAATATAATTTAATAAAAATATATAATTTAATAAAATATATGAATTTACTAAAATCATAATATATAATACTATAAAATATAATTTAAAATAATTATTTAAATTTAAAGTTTATTTTTCCTTTTCATTAAATTAATGTCCCCAAAAGCAATTATTTTCCATATTTCCTTTTTTTTTTCTGACACAGAATAAGTTCGTTTAAAAGTAGGATAATTTTAAAAATAAAATAATATTATATTAACTAATTATTCTTGACTTAATTTCTTTTACTAGTCAGTAAATAAATAAATATAGTAAAAATATTCCAAATGAAACTTACCTTTGTTCTAAAATTTACGGTCAAACGATCAATGGTTGTGAAAGAGACTGCGAACTCGTATATTAAAATTTTGAAGGGAATGAAAATAGGACTGTTAAAATCATATGGCTAGCGATCTAAACTAAGAAAAAGGCATAAACTAGGAAATAAACAAGCACCCATGGCTTATTGTGTGGCCGCTCTCCCCATAAATCCATCTAACGTGCATAGATGGATCACTTTCATGTCCCTCAACTTCTTCTAGCTTTGTTTGGTGAATAGTTTTCTCTTCCCCGGCCACGCTTTCGGCATCTGAAGTGCTTTCCTCCCCTAATAAAAGGAGTAACAGTTGAATTTAAACAGAAGAAAGAACAACATTGAAACGGGACTTGCTTATCCAAACTAAATAACAAAAGCTGTAGAATACGTTTATTGGCACTGACCTTCCTTGGAAGCGCTTGTTTCCACGGTGCTTTTCTTGGTTACAGCGAAGTAAACTCCAATATTCTCTCTCGGCATCACCTAAAAATATTAACCAGCACTTTATCAGTTGCTCATCTAATATATCAGATTCATATCATTGACCTAAAGTCATTAGTTCCTCTTGTATTACATATTATTCCTTATATCCAAGATGAATGTTAGTCAATATTGGGATCAACATGCAATAAAAATGGTAAATTAAATCGAATGGAAAATTTTTTTCTTTCCTCACCAGTAACTGGTTCTAAAGTGGCAATGAAATTTTTGACAACCAGACCACTTCATTAGCCAGAAGTGCAGCAACACGAGCCTTCTGGGCTGCTTCAGGTTCATCAAACCGAATGTAACCCTTTTCCTCACCAGATTTGAAGTCAATATACTTCACATGTAAAGAATATATGTCATGAGTAAGAACGTTAAGATACAACTGCCTAGTACAATGTCAAATATTTAAGAAAAAAGAGAGATATCTACCTTCACAGTGCCAAATTTTTGGAAGGCCTCCTTCAAATCTTCCCGTAAAACAACATTAATATCGTCTTTGAAAACAGATGTGTTTTTATGTTCTGTTCCCTCATCCTTCTGGACGGGACTTTTGTTCTCCGTTTCGTCACCCGACACAGGTTGTTTATCATCAACCTTATCTTTTTTATCTTCGTCATTTGTTGTAGTCTTCTCTTCATTCTTCTCAGTAGCACCATCCTTTGCAGGTTCATCAGAACCATTTTTCTCTGCAGAGTCCCCACCTGAAATGTTCTTCAATGCAAATGCAACAACCAAGCCCTTGGGGTATCTGTGACAAACCATTACATGGACTTTAATTACAAACATTATGGAAATAAAAAAACTAATGCCAGTTAAAGATTGTGATTAATTACTTACTTATCCTCTGCATTCAAACGGTTATCTCCATTCGAACCTGTGACTAGATGATTATCCTCATATTCTTCTGCTTCTTCTTCTCTTATAGTATCAAAATCCTTCCTGAAAAGAACATTGTACGAACAATCACATCAGAACATACAATTGTAAGAGCAACAACCCTACATTAAAAGTCAACAGTGCTTTCTATCCATTTCACAGTATAACACAATTACCAAAACAAATTGCAACAGAATACACGGTGGCGAGTAATACTTACTTAGGTTTCAGTTCCAATTCAGCGCCTGCATAAACCAAGCTTTGCTCCAAAACCTTTTGTGCATCTTCCTCAGTTGAGAATTCAATCAAAGCAGTGCCACAAAAATACTTTTTGTTTGCTACATGACGAGGTAACCTCACACTATTTACCTACAAGAAAAGTAAGAAGGCAATCAGTTTACATTGAACCGCAAACATATTTATAACCCTTAAAACACATAACTAGTTATCAAATGAGTAAAATAACAATATATAAGAAAACAACCATTGAGCAAATACCTTAGCATATTGACCAAAAAATGCTTCTACATCTTCCATCTTGACATTAAACTCAAATGGTAATGCAGCAATTGTTCTACTGTCTAATTGCTCTAACAATTCTTCAGGCTCTAATAGTGCGGTGCTTCTACCAACTTTCTTCCCTAAAAGATCGAAACCTGCATTTAAAATTATGTGGAAAAAAATCTTTGTTTGGCTTAGCTTATGAGAAAAAGTGAAGAAATTCTCCTTTTTTTATCTTCATTTTCGATTTTGATAAAACTTACCATCTTCAAAAACCCTGAGGGAAGAGGAAGTTCGGAGAGTTTCAGCAACGGCATCCAAAGTAGCCTCTGGCACTTCTTCCGCCTTCACATCCCTTAAATTCAAATGGCTTCTCATCTTTGAAAATGAACAAATCAATGCCAAACTGACCACTTTTTTCGTAATTCATGGTCACATGAGAGTTCTAAAAATAAACAATCAAATGAAAGTGAAACAGGAATAGAAATCGGGAGCTTCTGTTTGATGTTGGGAGGGAGAGGGTGGAGGTGGCTTTCGGGGGTTGGGAGGGTAAAACAGGGCAAATCACAATCGGGTGGGTTAAACGGAGCTAAACTGAGGTTCCAAAAGGGAATAGAAATTGGTCATTCAGTAGGAATACACACGTAATGTAATAAACCCGTAATAGGGCATTACACCCAACCAAACAGATGAATAGGTAGGGCCCACGGAATAGCCATTACAGCCAACCAAACATGCTGATAGGGTGACATCCCTAAAGGTGTCTTGTGTGCTGTCCTGTAGGCCCATAAAGAATGACCCAGTCTTTTGGACCAATATCGTCAGTTCGGGCAAACTACATTCTCGAGTATGCCTTCGATCTCTTTGTTTGCCAATTCCGCTTGCCCATTCGTCTGCAGATGGTAAGCTGTGGCAACCTTGTGCTTCACTCCATGTTTTTCGAGTAACCATTTCAACCACTTGTTCACAAAATAGTACCCTTCATCACTGATGATAGCTCTTGGGGTTCCAAACCTGGTGAACACATGCTTCTAGAAAAACTTCATCACAACCTTAGCATCGTTCGTCGGATATGCCTTGGCCTCAACCCACTTAGACATGTAATCTATTACTACCAATATGTACTTGTGACCAAAAGACGGAGGGAAAGGACCGAGAAAGTCAATACCCCAAACATCAAATAACTCTACCTCAATGATGTTTGTCTAAGGCATCTAATTTCTATTGGTGACATTTCCAACCCTTTGACATCGATCACAACTCTTTATGAAAGCATACGCGTCTTTGAATAGTGTTGGCCAAAAGAATCTGGTTTGCATTACTTTGGCTGCAGTACGTCTACCTCCGAAGTGTCCCCCACTCAGAGTTGAGTGGAAATGATATAGAATCTTATGTACTTCATCTTCTGCCATGCATCTCCTGATCATTTGATCTGCACATTTTTTGAACAAGTATGGTTCTTCCCAGAAATAGTACTTCAAATCGTGAAGAAACTTTTTCTTTTGATGATACATCTTATCAATCGGCATCAAACCACAAGCTAAATAGTTAGCAATATCAGCAAACCAAGGGGTATTATGGACATCATTTACCTTCAGTATGTGTTCATCTCGAAATGTCTCCTGAATGGGTATAAGTGGAGAATTCCTTTCTTGTGGCTCCAATCTGGACAAGTGGTCTGCTACTTGGTTTTCTACTCCCTTTCGAACTTGAATTTCTAGATCGAACTCTTAAATTAGAAGTATCAGATTAGTCTCGGGTTAGCATCTTTCTTGGCAAGTAAATACTTAATTGTCGAATGGTCCATAGAGACAGTCACTTTGGTACTTACAAGATAGGATCGAAACTTCTCAAAAGCAAACACAATAGCAAGTAACTCTTTCTATGTTACCGTGTAATTCAGTTGAGCTCTTGTTAGAGTCTGACTTGTGTAGTAGATGGGATGAAAAACTTTGATCCTTCGCTGGCCTATGACAACTCCTATCGCAATGTCACTTGCATCACACATCAATTCAAATGGCAAATCCCAGTCTGGTGTGATGATTATGGGTGCTGAAACTAACCGACTCTTTAAATCATTGAAAGCTCTTAAATAGTCCTCATCAAATTTGAACGTCGTCTTCAATAATTTGCATAAGGGTTTAGCAATTTTGGAGAAGTCATTGATAAACCTTCGATAGAAATTGGTGTGGCCCAAAAAGCTCCTAACACTCTTTATAGATGTTGGAGGTGGGAGTTTCTCAATAACGTCTACCTTTGCTTTATCTCCTCGATTCCATGTCACGTTATCCGATGCCCTAGAACAATATCTTCTCGTACCATGAAATGGCACTTTTCCTAGTTGAGTACGAGGTTTGTTTCTTCGCATCACCTTAGTACCTTGGCTAGATTGGGAGGCAATCATCATATGTATCTCCGAATACTGAAATATCATCCATAAAAACTTCCAAGTATTTCTCAACCATATCACTAAAAATATACATCATACATCTTTGAAATGTAGCAGGTGCATTACATAAATCAAATGGCATACATCTAAATGCAAATATATCGTATGGGCAGGTGAATGTTGTCTTGTGTTGATATTCTGGTGCTACTGTAATCTGATTATACCCCGACTATCCATCAAGAAAACGGTAATAGTGTTGCACTGCAAGTCTATCCAGCATCTGGTCCAAAAACGACAAAAGAAAGTGATCTTTCCTAGTCGTTTTGTTTAGCTTCTGATAATCGATGCAAATTCTCCATCTTATAACTGTTCTAGTCGGTATCAACTCGTTATTCTCATTTTCACTAACCGTAATACCTCCTTTCTTTAGCACGCACTAGACCAGACTTACCCATGAACTGTCTGAGATGGGGTAAATTATACCCGCATCTAACCACTTGATGATTTCTTTCTTTACCATGTCCTTCATGATGGGGTTCAGTCTTCGTTGTCCATCAATCATCCCTTTTTCACCATCTTCCAAGATGATCTTGTGCATGCATATAGACGAACTAATGCCATGAATATCAGTTATGTTCCATCTAATAGCCTTATTTAATTGCTTCAATACTAGGATGAGCTTCCCTTCTTGCTCAACAGTTAATTCTGCTGAAACAATCACAGGCAATGTAGAAGCGTTACCTAAATAAACATATTTTAAATGTAAGAGAAGTACCTTCAATTATAATTTAGGTGGCTCCTTGATTGACGCTTTTGGTTGGGCATAATCCCTATTCTCTAACTCCAAAGATTCAAAACAGGATTGCAGATTAAATCCCCTTTGATGAACTTCTAGCAAAGCTAAGTATTCATCCTCCTCTTCATCATTTAGAGGGCCTGATGTCAAAATTTGTTCCAATGGGTCCTCAACATAGTTGATTTCCTTTTCCATGATTAATTCCTTTAAATCGGACATTGCAGAATGATCATCAATTATGTTAGGAAATCGCATAGACTTAAAAAAATTAAATGTTACCTGATCATCCTGGAGACGCATAGTAAGCTCGCCCTTCTACACATCAGTAAGGGTCCTTCCAGTTGCTAGGAAATGCCTTCCTAGGATGATTGGCACTTCTTTCTCTACTTCAAAGTCCAGAATAACAAAGTCAGGAAGAAAAATAAATTTGTCTACACGTACCAATACATCCTTAATTTTTCCTTTTGGACGTGCTAAAGATCGATCTGCTAACTGAAGTGTAACCATAGTGGGTCTAAGTTCACCTATCCCCATCTTCTTAAATATTGACATGGGCATAAAGTTGATACTTGCACCCAAATCACATAGTGTCTTACCACAATATGTTGCTCCAATGTTGCAAGGTATGGTAAAACATCCAGGATCCTTCAACTTTAGGGGTAGTTTGTCTTGAAGATGTGCACCGCATTCCTTTGTTAAGGCTACCATCACAAATTCTCCAAGTCTTCATTTTTTTATCAGGATATCCTTCATGAATTTGACATAGTTCGACATTTTTTCAAGTGTTTTAACCAACGGAATGTTGATATGAAGTTGCTTGAGTACGTCTAAGAACTTCTTGAATTGAACTTCTTGCTTCTGCTTCTGAAGTCTTTGAGGGTAGGGTGGTGGAGACTTCTTTACTAGAACTAGTTGATTCGTCTTCTGTGGCAATTCTACATCTAATGAAGTTGTTAGTTTATCAAAATTAACTGGTTCAGAAGTTACCTTATTAGATTTTACAAATTCAGGTTCCGGTGAAACTAAAATTTCAACACTCGATTGAACTTTCTCCGAGTCTTCAGCATCAGCTAGCTCTTCTTCAACATCGATGGTGTTAGGCTCTAATGTCTTTTCGCTCCTCAATGTCAACGCTTTACAATGCTCCTTCCTAGGGTTTCTCATATTCTCCATATCACTAGGCAAAGTACCTGGTCGATTTCTGAGTTCAGTTGCAACCTGGCCTATTTGGTTTTCCAGGTTTTCAATGTAGCTGCTTGGATTTGGATTAAGGCATCATTCTTGGCTATGTATGCCTTCAACAAGTTTTCTAAGCCATTTGATGGTTCAGCTTGAGGTTATTTCTGAACTTGTTGGGTAAGAATAGGTGGCTAGGTCAGTCTAGGTTAGGCATATGTGTTACTCGGTCCAACCTCTTGGTTACTTCAAGAGAAATTAGGGTGGTTTCGCCACGATAGATTATAAGAATTGGATTGTAGTCCTTGCCTTCCTCGATTTTGGTTTTGGTTACCCATGTAATACACGGATTCTAGGTTCGATGGACATTCTTCGAACAGATGTCCTTCCCCACAATAGACACAGGCTATATTTTCAAATTGGTTTGGTGGCTGAACTGTAAAAATATTAAACCCATTAGTGGTAAAATTTTTAAGCATTGAGGCTATTGAGGATACTTAAGATGCAAGTGAAGTGAGAGCGTCCACTTCATGTACTCCAACGACTCATCTTCCTAACGTTGCTCGATTGGTTGGCCATTGATAATTATTGCTGGCAATCCTCTTAATAATTTTATAAGCCTCATTATAAGACTTAGAAAGGAGAGCACCATTAGCAAAGTGTCCACTACCATCCTCGTATTGGCATTGAGACCATTATAAATTGTCTTAAGTTGGATGCAATGTGGGATTCCATGATGAGGGCACTTCCGTAATAATTCTTTGTACCATTCCCATGCCTCATACAAGGACTCATCATCCATTTGTTGGAAAGCAGTGATCTTATTCCTGAACTTACTATTCTTGCTAGGCAGTAAATACTTCATGAGGAATCTTTCTGCTAACTCTTACCATGTGGAAATTGAATTTGGTGGAAATGAGTTCAACTAGGCTCGAGCTTTTTCCCTTAGCAAATATAGGAACAAATTCAATCGTAGTCCATCTTTAGGTACTCCAGCTAACTTGAAAGGATCACTCACCTCCATGAACAGTCTTAAGTGCAGGTGATGATCTTCAATAGACATTCCACTGAATTGGACCACTGTCTGAAGCATCTGGAACATGACTGGCTTCAGGTCAAACTATTGTGCCTCAATTTTGGGTCTCCTAATACCAGATTAAGATCATGCAATACTGGCACAGCATAATGTCTTAAAGATCTATCCCTATTATCAGTGATAAGGATAGGATTTTGAGTAGGGTTTACTTCATTTCCTTGATTCGAATTTTCGAGGTTCATCTCTTCGGTCATTTTTTAACTTGCTTGTCTTCTTCGATAATTCGGTCAATACTCATAAACACCTGAAATAAACACAGAAAAATAAATTAAGTTAAAATTGAACAGAAAAATAAACCAAAAGGCAAAATTAACAAACTCACAAATAATGACTTTTTAAAATAGTCCCCAGCAACGACGCCAAAAACTTAGAACGAAAAAAATGTGCAAGTGTACAAAATCGCAACAAGTAATAAAGTGACAAGCAAATGTTGAGTTATCGTACCCACAGAGACTGTGAAAAGAATTATTTATGAATGCATTTTTAAAAACACTTTGGTTAAGAAAAATATTTTGATTTGAAAAGGTAATTAAAAACTAGGATTTTAACAAAGTAAAAAAAATAAAAATAAAATAAAAGTTCCAATGCACGATTTCAAAAGATGATTTTAATCAAGATGACATAATTTTGTTAGATTAATTACATTTCTTAACTTAGAATTATTAAACTCATGTTTATGTTGTTACGAATAAATTCACGGCAACTCGGTCATTTGCTAACTTATGAACATACTCACCTACCAAAATCCATTTATCTCTTGACTATATATCTACTTCAATTCAACTGATTAAGCAAATTTTAATAAGAAAATGTGTTTATGCACATACATACTTATGAAATTAAAATAATCTTTTTTACATATCTCTATGCCAATTCAAACAATTAATTCAATCTCATAAGCACATCAAAGATTACGTGAGGTAACAATGTATTTCTACCTTGAAATAGTTTAATCACAATAATCTTGCAAGTTATGCAAGGCTAACGTATTGTTAGATGCTGTTGCTAATTTAACCCTCATCTACCTTAGATGATTAAACATGCACTGATTAAGTATTGTGTCAATTAATTACAATTTCAATCCGTTTAAATAATTAATTCATTAGTTACCTTACAATTGTAATGCAAGAATAACTTAGTCATGGTTTTGCTTAATCAAACATCTTACCGAGGCCTATAACAACACAAACACAATTTTAATAACTCAAGTAGACGAAATGCAATCAACCTAACAGGAATTAGATTTAAGCCATATTAATTAAATTAAACATATCAACATCAAAAATATTCATAGACATGTTCATTATAACAACAACAAAATGAAAAGGATAGGGAACAAGAATCAAATCTTGTGTTTCTCCGAGGCTTGACTAGTTTGCTCCGCTCCTCCTTCTTTGTTTATTCTTGTTGAACTGAGGCTTCCACGAACACTTGAATGCTGCTCCAAATGGTTGATGAATGACTCTTTTTCAAGAGGTGAAATCGGTAAGGGAATGAAGAACAATGGAAGGAAATGAAAAGAGAAAAGTAGGAGAGAAGTGAAGAAATGAATGGGTTTCAAATGTGTTTGAAGTGAGTAGCCAATGGGGTATTTATAGGTTGAGAAGGCTACTAAAATTAACAAAAATCAACAGCCATAGAGTCCTCCCATGTCTGACCACACATGTGGCAAGTTTGAAGGTTTCAAACTTGCTATTTTAAGGTAGGGGCAAATCTAGAAACACATAAATAGTGGTGAGGTTTGAATGCAATTTGAAAGAGTCTTCAGGGCCTATTTTGCAAGCCAAATAATCAGCCAAACAAGCTGATTGGGTCAGCATGTAGGATGGTTTTGAGCTACCTAGTGCTCAGTTGGATTGGTTTTCTCGGTTCAGCTCAACTGGGCCACTTTTCATAATTAATTAATAATAATTTATTTAACCCAAATTAAATTGGATTAAAATTAAAATTAATTATATTAAGAATTAATACACCTAATTTGGACCGTCTTAGGTTTAAAAATTAATTCACCTTGATGCTTCAAAATTTCTTCTCGATTTTGCGCTTCTAGCAGTGTCTGTCGAGCCGAATTAATTAAAATGTGATATAAAATTAATTAATCAAAAGTAATTAAAATTCAAAATTAATTAACCAAAATAATCAAAATTTATCAAAATTTGA